>NC_067477.1:115883898-115961398 GCF_947179515.1 Apodemus sylvaticus
ACTCCCAGCCAGCCACAGTATGGCATCTGTCACTTCTTTTACACCACATGTAAGAGGAGGGAGGGAGGAAGGGGTGGAGAGAGAAAGAGAGAAAGAGATTTGAGATTGAGAGAGACAGGGGAGGAGGGGAGTCGGTGCATGTGAGCAGAGGGGGAGTATCCCTTAGCCCAAGCCTTTAAGTCTAGGCCCCAAACTGCACGCATCAAGCCCGAGGCAGTACCAAGGGACAGGCCATCTTCAGAGGGATGAGGTGAGGAGAGCCTCTGTAGGTCCACCCAGGTCCATTCATCTTTGACATGGCAGTGCCTGGAAGTTGGTCTTCGGCTCATAAGAGATTATGGCCACTGGACCCGCAGTCACTCCAGGACAGCCAACGGCTTTGGTCCAGGCCAAGAGCAAAGCCTGCATTCCAAGTGAGCCTTCAACAAGAAGGGCTCAGACATTCAAACTCTATCCTATTTCCTCCAGCCCAGAACTCAAACACCCACACCAGTCAACCTCTGGATGACTCGAAGGGCATTATCTGGTTAATGGGGAGAGTGTAGTGATCTGGTTCCTCTCTTCCTGGACTTGAGAGCTGGAACCCTGAAAACACATAATGGCAGAGTCCTGGTGGGACGGGATGGGGAACTGCTGGGCAGTGGTGCCCCAGAGCCAGGCTGGGCACAGAGCCAAGCAAGTAGACATTGGTTCTGAGTATGATGACATCACACCTCTGGGTAGGTGCCAGTTCTCATCCGTCACTCCCCGCGGATCCAGGAGGTGAGGCAGGGAAAGAGATGCTTGGCTCTGGGTACTGAACTATTTGAGACCATTCCCTGTCCATGAATGGAAAAGCCCCAACTTTCCCACCGTCTTCCAAGGCACGAGTAGAGCCAAATCCCCCACTTCCCTTTGCTCCTACACTTGATTTTGCAGTCTTATGTACAGGAAAGCAGAGTGTTGGTGGGAGGTGAGACTGCAGCCGCGCAGGGAGAGGCTGCCTGGGTGAGAGGGAATGTGCCTTTAAGAATAGGGGAGGGGTCTGCAGGGAAAGACACTCCTGGCATGGACCCAGGATGCCACTGCTGACCGAGGGCCCTCCTGGCTGCTGCAGGAGCTTGAACTGACCCAGGACCCAGAGGCAGCTGAAACTCTTGAGAAGGGAAGCAGACCCTGGGTGCTCGGCCCACTCCTATCCGTAAGGATCCCACGGAAGGAAACAAACGGTCAGTTCTGCAGCTTGTTAAGTTAACCCGGACCAGCTGGGTTGACAGTGGCCAGGGCCCCAGGTATCTCAAGTACAAGAAGCAGTGCCCTAGATTCCAATGCCAGCTCTAGACCTGACTGTGTGATGCCTAAGGGCACTCCATACCCTGCTTGTGCCTCAGTTTCCCTTTCTGTAGTATCGAGGTCTGTGAGACTCACACTCAGGCTTAGTATAGATCCCAGGGAGATCAGTGTGTACAATTCGGCTGCCCTGGTGACCTGCAATGAATAGGACCAGGCCCTGGGCTCCGGGCCCGCTGGAGTCTGGAAGAGCACTCCAGAAAGGAAGGGATGAAGCTGACTCAGACTCTGCAGAACACACAGTCAACCTTTTCCCCAGGCTGCCCTGCTCATGACACTAGCTTGGCCCAAAACTGGTGCATCAGACACTTCCGCTAAACCATTTCAGATCCTGATTCACCTGCCTCTTGCTCTAGTCATTACCGCAGTTGAAACAGACAGGCTTCCTCAGGCCTATGATACCCAGGCTCTCCCTGTTAATGCCTTCGGGGCCCACACAGGTGTGAAAACGTTGTAGAGAAGAGCTAAGTGCTCCCAGTGTGGGGTGAAAGCTAGAGGACTGAGGCCTCGTCTCCTGAAATGACTATTCATCCAATCAGGCATTTCAAATCGCTTCTTAGTCAGTTCCAAGGCATGGAGCCACAAAAGTTCTGAAGAGCAGCTCTTTTGATAATATACCTTCGTACCTGCTCTCCCTTTTACTCTTGGGTAGGATGACTTTCTAACCTGCACAAAAGCTTCCCTGCTTTTTGGAAAACCCAAGCTAAGGTACTATCCATAAGCAGGCAAAGGCTGAAGTAGAAGGACTGATGACTTCAAGGCTAGCCTACGCTACACAGTGAGATTCTGACTGAAAATAACCAGCTGGCACAGGCCTTCAGTCTCAGCCCTTGGGAGGCAGAAGCAAGTTGGGCAGTGGTGGCGCACACCTTTAATCCCAGCACTTGGGAGGCAGAGGCAGGTGGATTTCTGAGTTCCAGGCTAGCCTGGTCTACAGAGTGAGCTCCAGGACAGTCAGGGCTACACAGAGAAACCCTGTCTCAAAAACCAACCAACCAACCAATCAAACCAAAACAAAACAACCCCGCCCCCTCAAAAAAGGAGGCAGAAACAAGTAGATCTCTTGAGTTTGAGGCCAACCTGGTCTACAGTTCCAGGACAGCCGGAGCTACACAGAGAAACCCTGTCTCAGAGAAATGAACAAAACAAACAAAGAAAAGTGTTGCCAGCCATCATCGGAAGGGCCAGCTCCTTGAGCCTTCAAGTTTATTATACGTTTAAAACAGTCCCAGGGGAGAACTAACTATATATATAGTCATGCGATACTCATGTGCATGCGCACACAGACACACACAAACACGCTAAATCATGTAAAATAAAATAAAAGGCACAGAAGGCCAGGCATGTGTGCAGGCATGTGTGCAGGCATGTGTGCAGGCATGTGTGCAGGCATGTGTGCAGGCATGTGTCCAGGCATGTGTGCAGGCATGTGTCCAGGCATGTGTGCAGGCATGTGTGCAGGCATGTGAGGCTGCAGCTTCTGCCTTTAGGACTGTGAGTACATAATAAGTAACACTTCCAAAGCTTCTCTCAGAGATAATTCCTGTAACTGACCTTTTAAGTTCTAAATGAGGAAACTGAGGCCGAGAGGTTTATTGATGTGGACTAATTAGGCAGTTACTAAGTGCTATGCTCTGAGATTCAGATCTTGGTCTTCTAGCTCCAAGTCTGAAATCTCTGTTGTTTCTCGGTGTGAGCTACCCCATGGGACCTCTGGAGACACTGTTCTCTGACAACGGTCCAAAATGGTTAGGTGAGCTAAGCCCACCCCCACCAGGTTGGTCCAAACACCCTGTCTGGAGAGGGAAGAGGGCAGTCTGTGAGACGCAGCAGCCTCAGGCGCGATGTGTACATAAGACTGCAGAGGCCAGCCCAGGCAGACCATGGTCCTCAGTGAGCCACAGTTCTGCACTTGTGCCCTTGGAACTTTAGTTCCCGCCCTTGTTAGCTATGGATCATTGAGGTAGGGAAGCATGACTGTCCTTTCTTTTCCATTCTTAGGGCTACAAGGCAGGACCTTCTATCTGGCAACTAGGGGCCCTGAGGGAATCGGAGGCTGGGCAAAGGGCCCAGCATGTCAGTTCCCATCACAGCCACACAGTCCAGCATGAGTCACCACACACTCAGCCAGGTGAGTCATGCAGGCCGGACACTCTGAGGACAAGAGGTGGATGGGCACAGGATGCTATCAAGGGGCCAGAGAGGAGTAAGAGTCTTCCTCCTGGACAGTCACGCAGTTTCTAATGCTAACATATGGCTATTCTGCTAACAGGACCTCTGGTCTACCTACCCTTTAGCCTCCCTTTTTCCCCTCAGCCCTCCTCAGAACATGGGTTCTTTTTCTAAGCATAGGCAAGATGTGTTTTGCCTGACTGTCCACTGCACTGCTCTGATGACCAGAGGCCTGCTGACGCGTGCCTGTCCTGTCCCCTTGCCCACTGCATTGCTCTGATGACCAGAGGCCTGCTGACGCGTGCCTGTCCTGTCCCCTTGCCCACTGCATTGCTCTGATGACCAGAGGCCTGCTGATGCATCCTCATCCTGTCCCCTTGTACCAGCACTTTGCCCCCCCCCCCATTCTGTGGCTTCTGTATGCATATGAAAATAATTCAGATTTGCCTGAAAATTTGGCCAAGGAGGAATCTAAGATGTGCTTCAAAGCAAGCACCCTTAGAATGGCACCAGTCATAACAACACTGAATAACCAGCAAAAGGAAAGTGGAAACAGACACAGGAGGCACCTGGAGGTAAGTACTCTGTGAAGCTACTACTTCGTCACTGACAGAGTAAGAAGGCCCCAGTTAGTGTACTGACAACATGTTTATAAGAAAAGCCCAACAATGATAGGCTAAGGTCAGGAGAGTGCTCATCTAGCCAGCTGTGGCAGCCTACATCTGTGATGTCAGCAATCGGGGCTGAGAAGGGACAGCTGCGAGTTCAAGGCCACACAGTGAATTCCAGATCAGCCTGGGCTAGTGTGACTCTTGTCTTAAAATAAAAATGAAATAAAAACTGGAATATACGGGGGCTGGAAAGATGGCTCAGTGGTTAAGAGCACTGACTGCTCTTCCAGAGGTCCCGAGTTCAATGCCCAGCAACCACAAGGTGGCTCACAACCATCTGTAATGGGATCCGATGCCCTCTTCTGGAGTGTCTGAAGACAGCCACAGTGTACTCATATACATAAAGTGGTGGCGCACATCTTTAATCCCAGCACTTGGGAGGCAAAGGCAGGCAGATTTCTGAGTTCGAGGTCAGCCTGGTCTACAGAGTGAGTTCCAGGGCATCCAAGGCTATACAGAGAAATCCTGTCTTAAAAACCAAAAATTAATAAAATAAAATAAAAAATAAAAATAAATAAATAAATAAAATAAAATAAAATAAATAAATCTTAAAAAAAAAAAGACAAGTTAAAAATAAAATTGTAAGCCGGGCAGTGGTGGCGCATGCCTGTAATCCTAGCACTCTGGGGGGCAGAGGCAGGCGGATTTCTGAGTTCGAGGCCAGCCTGGTCTACAGAGTGAGTTCCAGGATAACCAGGGCTACACAGAGAAACCCTGTCTCGAAAAAACCAAATCCAAAAAACAAAACAAAAAAACAAAACAAAAACAAAAACAAAAACCCCTGTAATATATGAACTGAGGAGAGGGACTCAACAGAATCCCAAAGCTGATTACTGATTCAGAAGTGTTCCCTTTTAATATGATTTAAACTTTAGATATATGACTGTTTTATACACGTCACAATAAAAAATTACATACTAGCTGGGCGGTGGTGGTGCACGCCTGTAATCCCAGCACTTGGGAGGCAGAAGCAGGTGGATTTCTGAGTTCGAGGCCAGCCTGGTCTACAGAGGGAGCTCCAGGACAGCCGGAGCTATACAGAGAAACCCTGTCTCGAAAAAACCCAACTCCCAAACACCGGAAAAAAGAAAAGAAAAGAAAAGAAAACCAAACCAAAACCATCACCTAAGTTTTTAAGGGCTTTAGGTCTTGCTTGACAGACTGTACATCTCTCTGTTTTAGATTTATTGTTATCATTTTAAACTGTGTGTGGTCTGTGTGTGTATTTGTGCAAGTGAGTGCAGATGCCCCACGTGGTTAGAGGTGACAGATCCCTCTGGAGCTGGAGCTGGAGCTAAGAGTGGCTATGAGCTACCTGACCTAGTGCTGAATCCTCTACAGAGCAGTATGCTCTGGTAACCTCTGGGCCATCTCTCTCCCCTCTCCCCTCCAGCGTGTGTCTCAAAAATAGCTCACCCTCCAAACAGACATAATAGTTTGGGAGAAGCGAAATGCTTCCCGGGGCTACAGGAGGAATGGGTGCCGTGCTATGGGCCCTCTCCTCCTCAAATCAGCCGCTCTATTCATACTCTGGTCCCAGAGTGGCACTCACCAGCTGTCAGAATCTGGACTTTCCACGGGTGTGCAGCCAGGGCCCTCTGGTATGCTCGCCAGAGTGCCATGCCTCCTGTCAAACCAAGAGGAGAAGTCACTCCCACTGTCCCTCACAATAAAGAACATGCCTGTCACTTCCTTATGCTCGCTAACCCTACTTCCAAATTCTGCAAGTCACAGAGGCCTCGGAAAGGCTGCTTACTGGGCAGTGTCCCTGCCTTGTGGTCACTATACAACTGGAAGGGAAGCAGTTTTGAGTAACCTGATCCTGAAGCAGGCATCCAGTCCTGATCCAGACACTCATGAAATTAGTGTCCATCCAGAGTCTGGGTTCCACCCCCCAAATAAACACGATAGGTCCCCAAATTCAGACTCAGTTGGAACTAATCCACATCCTTTATGAGTGCAGCAAACACCAGAAATAAACTAAGGACCTGGGTCTGTAAGGTCACATGAGCGGCAAGAACTCTCGGCCCACAATGCTTTAAGCCAGTGATGGCCAAGAACCTCCACTCACCTGAGTGCCAGCTCTGCGCAGAACCTTCTCTCACGTGACCAAAACTGGCTCAGGGACTTCCGTATTGAGCACCGCCTCTTCCGTCAGCCTGCCGGCCGGGCTGTTGTTTGGACACAAGCAGTCCAGGAGGAATGACGGTGGGTGGGGCCTTTGATGCCCCTTGGAAGGTGGCTAGGCAGGCCCTTCTCACGGTGTGGGACAGTCTGTGCTTCCCTGAAACTCGGTTGCCCCACCCCCACGCTCCCAGGCTCAGTCTCCCGGAGGTAGCCAGGTCTGGACGCCCTTCTCAGTTTGGAAACTTGAATGCTGGATTAATACAGGTGTCTGTATATGTTGTCTCTGTATTGTACCCAAGCTCCCAAGTGAGCGGAACTCAGACTTGTTCTATTTTTGTTCTTCATGCTAAAATTTTAAGTTTTGTCTCAAATATCTTTTGGGACAAGCAACTTTCAGAACCACTAGCATAGCAGCAGAACCCGAGAGCCTGAGCTAGCTGTCTTAAGGCTTGGTCATGCATTTGTAAAATGACCCAGCTTGCAATCAGGGCTCCTCAAATTCTAGGGATGTGTAAGAGGGGACTCAATGGAGGGCTTGTTTTATGGGTTTCTAGAGTCATGTTGAACAAAGAGGCATAAAACTGTTTTTAAAACCAGTTTAGGAATCTTAGTCTCCCTCCAGTTGTAACACCCTGCAAATCCTTCCTGAAGTAGGTAAGGATGTATACATTCCCAGGCCTCGAAAAAAGGTCGACTTTCCTGCTCTCTATCTGCCCACGCCAGCTCATTTATTCAGTCCCCGTATGAATAATGAAGGATGGATTCTATTAGCTATTAGAGTAAGGATTCAGGGGAATTAGATTCCTGTGTACAGAACATGCTGAAGGAATGAATTTCACTAGTAGATGTAATAAGGAATCCAAATGTGCAAGATTGGAAAGTGGTTTTAAGCAACAGTATATGGATTCAAGCCTTATTCAGATAGTTTAACCTCTCAGAATCTAATTGTCATTACATAAGATAGTACCTACCTCATAGAGCGCTCAGAGGGGTATGAAAAGCACCCCAGAGCAAATGCTTATTATCTTTTGTCCATCCCACCTTCTCTGAAGAACATCTTTATCCCCACATGAGAAATATAAAAGTTCCTTAGTGAAATTTGACCTGAAGTTTCTGGAGGGGAGGGGCCCGGCACCGGAAGTGAACCAAGGATCTTGTACACGCTAAGCACATGCCCCTCCGCTGAGCTACATCCCAGCCCCAGGATGGGATCTTAAAGGATAATCAGGATTTAGGTGTTGTTGGCGAAGGTGACAGAATAAGCGAAGGCACAAGGGAAGATGAGCAAGAACCAAGAGCGGTTCTTCCATGGATAGAAAGGGAGAAAAACAGACTGAGGAGAAACAGCTTGTAGGAAAGGAGAAAGAGCAGAGCAGAGAATATTGCCCACGTCTACTTCTGAGTTCAAGGCTGAATCAGCACCAGGCGCAGGGTTGCTGGCTCAAGCCTCTAGTTCCCCCCCAGAGCCCATCTTCTCTACCACTGGAAACACAGATGTGCTGTGTTAATGGGTTGCTCTGCAGGACAAGCCAAGCTTCTCTGCAATGGAAGGCACTTCTTTATTAGTTCAAAAAGCAAGCCTGACACAGCCTGAGCTGGATCACAACAGAGTGGTACAACACTTGGCTCCTAACACTAATGCAGTAGTGGCAGGTCTGTTTCCTCTTCTGGATAGGGAGGGGACACACTACTTGACTCTTCTTAAAGACTTGCTGGCATTTGACAAATCTTCTACACTATTCAGGCAGAAAGCTGTTCCCAGATATAACAGACCAATCTTGAGTGCTCTAAAGTCTAGGTTTTGTTTCAGGCAATACTAATGTAAACTGCATCTCATCCAAGAGGAAACAGGCTACCTGTTTCCTATTTCCTAAGATGGTGTAACTACTTCCTCCCAAACCTCAGCCTGCATCCTCCAATGTGTCCCCTGGCTGTGGTTTGGCAATCTCACGTCACTGGGGCTGCCTGTGTTTTCGAGGCAGTATCAGTCATGTGAGGTACGGCTATCCACAGAGGACTTGATTGAGAGAACAATACATTATTGGGTTCTAAATACTTTCTATACAGAGTTTAAACATGTTTAATACGTCAGCAATGTGACCATATCATAAAGATCAAAAATCATGACTTGTAAAAGAATGATTGAAATAACTAAAGATATTTAATCTAGAGAAAAAAATGACTTGAGAAACACATGATAGCTACTGTGAAGTACTGAAAAGGGTAGCCACAGGGAAGAAGGACTATTTTCTAACACCCATAAGTAAAATTAATAGAGGTATACTCTGACTTGATATAAAGGAAGATCTTTTTTCTTTTTTTCTTTTCCTTTCTTTTTTTTTTTTTTTTACTTTTTGGTTTTATGAGATAGCCCAGACTGAATGCAAACTTGTGATCCTCCTGCCTCGGCCTCCCAAGTGCTGGGATTACAGGTATGCACCACTAAACTCAGCTTCAAAAATTTTAAAAACACTATCTAGGAGTGTTCAAGTAGTGTCACATGTCAGTGATTGGGAATATTTCATAAGCAGGAACAAGTAAGAGCTAGCTGCTGTCCTACTGGCAGGCAGGGTGCTTATGGTGTTCCTCAGTTATTGAGCAGCTTCAGTCCAATAAATTACTGTCCCCGCCATTGGGCCTGTGTGTTGGTTATTCTAAAGAGGAAGATTGGAAGGCAATAACATCAAGTCCTGGAAATAGACAGGAGCCTTCCTGAGGATATCCTTTCCGACTCTGCAAACACCCACTCACAAGTGCTCTCAAAAACACCCAGAACCTTTACTTTAGCTTTACCTCCTTCACAATGTGCTCAATATGAGCAATTTGACTCCCAAGCCTAGGTTTGGCCTGAGTGTTTCTTGTGAGCCACGGTTTTAGGCATAGGAATTGTTGTGTGGAGGGGGAGCCCCCCTACCTGCAGGGAGCTGTGACCATAGAAGTCTGTGAAAGGAGAGGGATTTAAGGAGTTTGGGGCATGTAGGCCTAAAGATTTAGGCCTGGCACCATCACTGTCCGAAAGGGCCCAGGTCCTATGCTCTGTGCATGGGGGCCATTTGTTCTTGGCAGACTTCAATCCAAGAGTTCTGTGTGGACCAGACTAGGGATTGGGGAGAAGGCAATGGCTGCTTGGAGAGAAACCAGGCCCTTCTGTTGGAAAGGATGGTTGGAACATAGCATTGAAGTTGGCTCGGCTTTCAAGCTGTACACGGTGGGCCAGCGGGGAGGTGAGTCCACGGACAAAATGGATCCGAACCAGCCCTGACTGCCCCCCAGATACCAGCCATCCATAGGAGTCCAGGTTTGGGCTGAAACGTACCTGTGAAGAAAACAGAAAACCAGAAGAACCTTAGGGGTTGTGTCTTTGGGAAACCCCTACCTGTATGAGCTTTACAAACAAATTACTACACCTTTAACTTCAGCACTCAGAAGGCAGAAGCAGGTAGCTCTGTGAGTCTGAGGCCAACCTAGTCTACAAGGTGAGCTCTAGGACACCCTGTATCAAAACCACCCAAAACCAACTAACCAAATAAAGTTACAATCGGGAGGCCTGGACCATGCGAGACAGCCAATAGGTTATATCCCGTGACCCAGGAGAGAGAGTCAAGGCTGCTTTTCCTCCAGTCATCTCCAATGCCTTTAACCAACCCCCCCTCTCTCAAACACACACACACACACACACACACACACACACACACACACACACACACAGAGGGAGGGTTGGGGAGAGGCAAGACAAGGCTCTCACCTTGTGAATAGCTTCAAGCTGCAGCCTGTCCAGGCAAAGCTGAGAATGTCCCTCTCCTTCCTGCATGCGAAGCATCGGTTCTCTACGAAGCAGATTGTGGAAGGAACTCTGGGAAACAAAAGTGGAATTCCTTAGGATTCCCTGTTATCCCTGTTATCCTAATGTCACAATGACTTGCAGTCACAACTTACCAGATCTGTATCTTGAAAGAGCAAGTAGTGATGGTTGATGGTTTCAGTGTAGGTTCTCGCTTTGGGAGGATTGGGGGTCTCAGAGGAAGTCGAGGAGTACTCTTGGTCTTCGGGGCTGTCCTGGTATGGTATCAGATCCGCTTTATATATAGGCTAAAGAGAAGAAGTTAGCATCTTAAATTTTTATTTTTTATTTATAACTGCATGCATTCATATATACCATGGGGTGCATGTGAAGGTCAAAAAACAAGTTTAGGGAGTCAATTCTTTCTTCCATCCTGTGGGCCCCAGGGAACTCAGCTCATACAGGCTTAGCAGCTGATGTCTTTACATGCTGAGCCATCTCTTGAAACAGATTTTTAAATACTGAACACAAAGCAGGAAACTGGCTCACTGTGGCAAAGCCTCAAGAACAGAAAGAATAAACACACACAGAGGCTGGCACAAGGGCTGTAACCTGATGACCTGAGGTAGAGACAGAGAGAGACCTGACTCTCCAAAGCTGCCCTCTGGCCAGACGGGAGCCGTGCACACTGACCCCCAAACACATGAAATAAGTGTAATGACAGTAACAATTTTTAAAGAAACATGCTCAGTTCTAATAGGGTAGAGAAGATTATACATAAGTCCTTGTTACAACAAGGACCGTATCAGAGCTTGGAACAAGCATTAGTGTGTATTCTACCAAGAGCTGGCAAGGTAAAGGATTATGATGTAATAAATGTTCATATACTTACAAATCGTCTCTCTGCAGGTTTCTTGACGTTGATTGGGTTTGATGCCATATCAGGTAAAATAGCTGCAATGAGCTCCCCAGATATATCTCCTGCAGCTACTGTCCCAAGCCAGTCTGAACCTGAAAGACTCTAATAGGAAAAGACATATTTATTTCACCCATCCACTTATTCATTCCTGTGATAATGACTATATAGTCTGAGGTTGAGGAGAGATAGAAAAAAACCCAATTCTTGACCCTAATGATACAGTTACCAACCATATACCTGCTCCTCCTTGAGCCCTGAATGGTGTCCTGTGTTACCGTGTGCTCCTGACTTACTACAGTGAGCAATGACCATTTCCTGCATACTGAAGCTTGGGGAAAGGAGAGGCTCACCCAGACGGTGCCTTTTCGTGGAGCAGTAAAGTAGGCCTTAAAACCAAGGTAACCAGCGTCAATGTAATGAATTCCACAGAGCCCATAACTAGAAAAGAGAAAGAAATAAAATAAACCTTCCTTCTTCTAAGAACATTGTTTTGTCCAGAATTCAGATACCTCAGCCAACAAACTCAACTCTCTTTTCCCTACAATCTGACATGCTCTGCACCCCAACCCACAAGGCCTGTCCCCAGAACTCATATCTTCATCTTGTCGTACGAGGCATAACAGTTGTCTTGAGCCACTGTGACACCGTTGTAGGGGAGCAGCCAGGAAAGCTCTGTACTCAAGAAGCGCTTGATACAGTTTATTGGTTCATAAGGTCGTCGAAGATCCCAGAATTTGATTTTCCGATCGCTCCCCGCAGATACCAGGAAATGACTGAAAAAATGGGAGATGAGCTCAGAGCCCATGTGGAAGCCGGCCTGCTACAGCTCCCACTCCACAGCCCCCTACTCTGTACCTGTTAGCTTTGCACCACTGAATTGTACGGACAGCCTGGTCATGGGCTGGGAAACACTGGAAGGGGAACAGCTTTAAGGAGCCATCGGAGAGCCGTATCCTTTGGAGGGGCGAGTTAGTGGGAAGATTCCAGAAAACTACCATGCCTAAAGTAGAGACAGAACACGTAGGCATTAAAGCAGCAGTTCTTGACCTTTGGAAAACCTCTGTCTCCAAAAGTATTTACATTACAATTCATAACTGTAGCAAAATTATAGTTATGAAGTGGCGACACAATGTCATAGCCGGGGTGAGCACACACGATGGATTGTACTGTACTAAAGCTCCTCACATGAGGAGCACTGAGCACTGCTGCATTAGTAAGGCTCCTGGCTCTGTAGTCTCCTTTCTTTGAGATGGCAGATTTGTCTCTTCCTCTCAAATCCATACTACAGTCAAAGAGCGGGACAGTGACGACTGGCTGAGCTCTCCCGCCAAGCTCGCTCAATACCCAACCTGACTCCAACTAAAAGATGGCAGCCGAGCCCTGGACCGACATTTGAAAGGTTTCAGTCTGAGTGCATCTGATGGTTGCTAAAGATTTTTTTTTCTTTTAATTATGTGTTTGTCTGTGTGGAGCATGTGTATATGTGAATGTAGGTGCATGTGGATGCCAGAGGAGGGCTTTGGATCTCCTAGAGCAGGAATGAGAGGCTGCTGTGAGCACCTCATGTGGATTCTGGAAGTGAATCCAGGTCCCCTGCAAGGACAGTACATGCACCTAAGTGTTGCATCATCTCTTGGGCCTCAGGGTAAGAGAATTTTAAAATAGTGCATATCTGCTGATATGGTGGGACATATTTATGATCTTGTATTTGGGCTGAGGCAGATGATCCGCCTGGGGCACACTGAAGCCCTAAGACAAAGTTTTTGAAGACAAAACAAAACACAACTCCTTTAGAATAGCAGTTGTCAAACTATAACCAACAAACCAGACAGATACAGTGCTGCCTTCTTTATTTGGCATGCCATGCATGCCAGGCAAGTACTCCATCTCATGGGGATGGAGTTATACCCTCACTGCAGAATACTCTTTGAGACAGAGTCTGAGTATGCAGGTTGGTCTCAAACTCACAGCATACTTCTGCCTCTGCCTCCTCTGTCCTGGGATAATAATTATTAGCCACCATACTTGGCTTAATGTGCCCGCCTCAGTAAGTTACATTGAAATAATCACACTAGCTGGGCGGGGGTGGCGCACACCTTTGATCTCAGCACTTGGGAGGCAAAGGCAGGCAGATTTCTGAGTTCAAGGCCAGCCTGGTCTACAGAGTGAGTTCCAGGACAGCCAGAGCTACACAGAGAAAATCTGTCTCGAAAAAAACAAACAAAGAACCAATCACACTTACTCATTTATGCAGTATCTAGGGTTGATTACATATCCAAATAGTAGAATTTAGTACCAACAATAGCAAGATAGCTCACAAAGCCTAAAATCATTACTATTTGGTGCATTATTCTAATTCTGCTCTACAACAAGAATAATAAAAGCAACAAGGTGCAGTGGAAAAGACAACAAATGGGCACACAAAACAACTTGGCTGACTAAAACAAGGCTGGCAAAGGTGCTCAAAAGTAATTCAGATAAAAGTAAAAGATAATGGACATTAAAATCTTATAAGAGCTAGGAAAATATCTGTAGCTAAAACCCCTGTATATAAAAACTTAGGGAGTGAAGCATTTATAAGTCTTTCTCAGAAAACAAAAACAAAAAAGAATACAGTGACTTGTAGGTAAGCAATGAAAATAACCCAGCAACAGGCCGCAGGGGCCTTGGGGGAGTCATTGGATCACCTAAGCCAGGGCTGAGTCCAGTCACCAGTGGAGGGAGAGGTGTGAAGAGGGATGAGGCATGTATCCCACAGTGAAAATAGCACCAAGAGAAAGAAAGCAGGCACAGTGGATAGAGGAAGTTTAAAAAGGCACTAACTTCCTGATCTTTCTGACAGAAAGTCTACTGTTCTCTGAAGATGAAACCATCACTTAAAAACAATAAAAGCAGGGCTGGTGAGACGGCTCAGCAGTAAAGGCCCTTGACACCAAACTCAGCAACCTGAGTTGGATCCCTAGGGACCGATCTACATGGTAAAGGAAAAGAACCAACTTCCATAAGTAAGGAATCTTCTAAACTCACACATCATCCCCCTCCCCAAATAAATAAATGTAATAAATTAATTATCTTCAAATTATACTTATTGAAGAACTGGGAGATTATACCCAGGACCGACAAAGCACTTGCTAACCTTTCTATTTTTGAGATATGGTTTAAAATGCCTGGGCATTCCTTGAACTTGATTCTCCTACACCACCAGGCCCAACACCTTTATGAGCACTGGATCCCCTAGCACGGGAATTACCATGTATGCTGCCATGTGGATGCTAGCACTCAAACATAGGTCCTTTCACCTTTACATAGCTTATACAATATGATCTTGTTCTATAAACTCGTCTCTTTAAACTCCTGTGTGCTAATTATCAGAGAATTTTTTTCTTCTCTAGTGGTAACATTTATATGAAGTACATTAATTTCAAGCACACAATTCATGAGTTTGCTAGTTACTTGAACTAGTGAAATAACCCCCATCAACAAGAACCCAAATAATCTCTATATGTTAAAATTCCTCATGACTCTTTATATATTTTGAGTGAGGCAAGTAACTTTCTAAATAACAAACCAGTAATTGACCGGCATTGTGACTGTGGATATTATCTTAGTTGGTTTCCCCCCCCCCCCCCCCCCCCCCCCCCCGAGACAGGGTTTCTCTATATAGCCCTAGCTATCCTGGAACTCACTCTAGACCAGGCTGGCCTCGAACTCAGAAAGAACTCAGAAATCCGCCTGCCTCTGCCTCCCAAGTGCTGGGATTAAAGGCATGTACCTCCGCCCGCCGCCACCACCAGGCTAGCTGTTTTCATGTTATGTGTCAGGAGACCATCATTTTTTTTATTGCTGAATAGTTTGTTGTGTTTATCAGTTTTCTCCATCTAATTATCTTTCAAAATTACTGTCTTAGGGTTTTATTGCTATGAAGAGACACCAAGACCAAGGCAACTCTTTTGTTTTGGTTTGGTTTTTTTGAGACAGGATTTCTCTGCATATCCCTGGCTTTCCTGAAAGGCACTCTGTAGACTAGGCTGGCCTTGAACTCCGAAATCCACATGCCTCTGCCTCTCAAGTACTGGGATTAAAAGCCTGGTGGCAAGTCTTATAAATGCAAATAAAGGCACACTTGGTGCTAGAATGAGTTCTACATCTTGATTTGAAGGTAGCCAAGAGAGTTCCACACTAGGTGGAGCCTGAATATTGGAAACCTCAAAGTTTACTCACTAGTGACACACTTCCTCCAACAAGGCCACACCTAATAGTGCTACTTCCTATGGCTAAGCATTAAAATACATAAATCTAAGGGAGGGGGCAAACCTATTCAAACCGCTTTCCACTCCCTGGCCTCCACAGGCTTTAAGCTATAATTCTAAATACATTTAGTCTAACTTCAAAAGTCTCCATAATCTATCACAATATTTCAAAATTCAAAGTTCAAAGTCTCTTCTGAGATTCATGCAATCTCTTAATTACAACCCCCTACAAAGTCAAAATCAAAAGCAGATCACATACTTTCAACATCACAGGATATAAATTTCCATTCCAAAATGTCATAGTGAGGAAATACTGGACCAAAGCCAAGACCAAAAAACAGTTGGGCAAATGCCAAACTGCATCTCCATGTCTGATGTCCAACTCCTTTCAGCTTTGTTGACTAAAACACAATTCTTTCTCTTGGCTGGTTCAACTCCATTAGTAGCTTTCCCCAGCATGTGTCCCTTGACTCTGGCATCTCTAACATGTTAGGGTCCAAAGCAACTTCAATTTCATAGCTCTTGTTCCGATGTCTGAGATCCACACATGGTCTTCTGGGCTCCTCCAAAGGGCTTGCATCACTTCTCCAGCTCTGCCCTCTAGCATTCTAGGGTCTGGTTGACTCCACTCCACTGCTGCTGCTGTTATTGCTGGTGATCCCATAGTAATGTATCTCCAATACACTGGGATCTTCCACTGCAACTAGGTAGCAATTTCACCAATTGTTTCTCATAGGCTCTCTTCATGGTGGCATGCCTCAACTTCTCTTAAGTCCCCAGCCTTCAACTGCCACCAAGATTGCACGTTCACCAATAGTCTTTCCTGGACTCTCACAGTGCCAAGACTCAGCTAATTGTCATGATCCCTTCATGCTTTCAAAAGCAGTACCACCTGGGTGATTCTTACACATCAAGTCCAACTGCCACCATGATATCTCTGGAACACAGCTTCTTTGTGCTCTCAGAGAACACATCTTAGATCTCACCTCAGTGATGCTGGCCTCTCTCTTTTTTTAAGAAATACATTTTTTGCTTATTTTATTTATTTCATGTATGTGGGTATACTGTTGCTATCTTCACACACACCAGAAGAGGGCATCAGATCCCTATTATAGCTGGTTGTGAGCCACCATGTGGTTGCTGGGAATTGAACTCTGGAAGAGCAATCAGTGTTCTTAACTGCTGAGCATCTCTCCAGCCCACAATGCTGGTCTCTTAATTACTTCTAATTTCTTACCTCCAGCTAACCAGCATCAATTGACCCAATAACCCTGGCTATTCTTGACTCTAAAGCCACCAGAGCCACATGTCCAATGCTGTTAATTTGTTTCTTTGCTGGGCCTGGTACACGGTCTTGTTCAACTACATCTTCACCGGATTTCTGTTTTCAGTGATTTCCTTCCCTGCCTAAGCATAGCTCTCCTGAAACTTGCTTTGTAGACTGACGTTGACCTCAAGAGATCTGCATGCCTCTGTTTCATGAGTGCTGGAATTAAGGGCATACACCACTATGCCCGGACCTAAGCTTTCTGTAATTCCTTTTCATAAGACCCTTATAAGCATGATTACTATGCCTCAAGATCTGGATCAAAAGCTTGTGTCTTTCAGCCTCAAGATCTGGATCATAGATGTGCCCTCCATTTCTTGATTGCAGTCCATCCAAATATAGTCAAGTTGAGAACCAAGAACAGCCCTCACAATCCATCCCTTGTCAACAAGATATACAATCACGTCTTTTTATGTCCAAATGAAAACAATAACCAGGTCATAACAATGTCTAACGTGATGTAACTATCACTAGCTAACTGCAAACATATAAACAATAAGCTTAGCTGGGTGGGATCTTGCCCTGAGGTCACCACATCCTTAATTCCATTTAATATTTGAACACAGGATTTAGCTCCATTCTACTGCCTGGTACCCTTTTAATCTTTAAACCATACATTGTGTATTTTTCCTTTCTCAGCTTGCTGTGTCTGATCAAAAGGCTCTATCCCCATCTATGAACTTCTGATCATCCTGCCTCTACCTCCCAAGTGATTAGACTCCAGGCATGTAACACTATGCTTATGCCTAATTTTTGTAGTGCTGGGAATTGGGCTTACGCCTGCAAAGTAAGCACCATCCAAACCCAAGCTTAAAGAGCATATGCAAAGCTTAAAGAGCAACAGGTCTTGGTTTTGTTTTTACCATTATAGTATCCAGCAGCCAGGTGGTGGTGAGGCCTGGTAGGCATCCAAGCCAGGCTAAGGCACTGACCGCACTCAGAGGGGTCTGAAGCTTGCACAGACCCCACCTGAAGAGTTGCCAAACACTGGACCTGCAAGGACAGAAGAGATAACTTTACCGTTAGAAAGTCCTTATTGTTTGAAATAAGACTCTATAATCAGTTTGTTTTTTCGAGACAGGGTTTCTCTGTGTAGTCCTGGCTGTCCTGGAACTCTGTAGAACAGGCTGACCTCGAACTCAAAGATCCACCTGCCTCTGCCTCCCAAGTGCTGGGACTAAAGGTGTGCACCACTACCCAGTTTCAAATCAGATTTTAATCCAGGAAAGGGACACATTCAGAAGGGAAAGACTCACTGTAGAACCTGTAAAAAGAGGCTCTTGGAAGATGAGGCCTCAAGTAGGATAGCGAGCTCCTCACTCACCTTGTAGATGGCAGGCTTCATAGCATCTGTGAGGGAAGAAAGGCAGGAAATAGCCAAGGCTCTGCATCCAGAGGGCTGAGCTCCCACTCAGGCCTTGCTTTGAAATCAAGATCTCATGTCTGTGCAATGACTTCTTCACCCTTTCCCTCACCATCAGATTTCTGACCCTATCTCTTCCCACCCCCACCTTCTTCCCCAACACAACAACACTAGCTTTCCTTCTGTGATGACTGCTGCATCCTCCACCCTGGTATCTTCTGTCTCTACGACTCTACTCATCTATCTACATCTTTTTTTTTTGCATGCTCCACTTGTTCTTTCCTTATTGACTCGATCCTGCATTCCTATGTAAACATGCCCTATTGTCTCCTCCAGAGTGTTAAATAGTCAGGGGTAGCAATCCCAGAACATGGGAGATGGGAAGAAGAAAGGAAGTTCAAAGTCATTCTCAGCTACAGGGCAAATTCAAAGCCAGCATGGGCTACATGAGACCCTGTCTCAAAGCACAAAGGAAAACAAATACATAGGAACCTCCCTTTGGCCCACATCCACCAGGCCACCACCCTTTATAACCAACCTTTTTCTTTCTTCTCTATGTTTTTTGAGACAGGGCCTACCTACATAGTTCTGAAGTTACGGAGATCTGCCTGCCTGTCTCCTAAGCAATGTGCTATAACTAAACTTTCTAAAGAACTTATATAAGGCATAGCCAATCCCTAGGCCACATGCAGCCAGGAACAGCTAGGAATGTGTCTTAACACATTGGCTGACTTTCATTTTCTCGGTAATTTAACGATGAGGTTCCTGAGGCTGAACTTTGTAGACGACATCATGTTATAATGTCAAAGGGCTGGACATGCCTGCTTTCCTATTCCTCCATCAGACCACCAAACACAAACCCTCCTAGGGCTTAAACCCAGATACCTTCTTAAATACTCAGTATTGTTGGGGGAAAAAATACAATCTGCCTTTCTTAACTCTTCCTAAAAGATATTGTATGGGTGAGGACATAGATCTCAGGGAGTTTTGAGATCAGCATTGGGGAAAAGACATCAAATAGAGGTTGAGTACCACCTGTCAGTCTCAACCCTTAGCAACTCTTTGCAGTCAACTTCCGAGGGCACAGACTATGAAAAGGAGAAGTGACTGGTAAGATGCTGAAAAGGTGTAACCAGTCTGTAAAAGAGAGAATTTAAGCTCAAAACCCACCAACTGAAGCCATGGCACTATCGTAAGGACTTGGCTGGACAGGCTCTCATGTTAGAGGTACCCTGGGGGGTCACAGAAGGCAGAGGCCTGGGAGCTCTGGTTTCCACTGCAGCTATACAACTTGCCTGGAGGCTGCTGAGCCAGGAGGGCCTCAGGATGCGGCAGACTGAACAGCAATACCTTCCCATCTGAGCAGGCCAGGGCCAAGAGACCCAGGCGAGGCAGGAGAGGAGCCTGGGGGAGAGCAGAGCTGGTGAGGCGTGCTGCTCTCGGTACCTCTCAGAAAACCCAAGGCTCTACTCCCTTAAAACATGACACAGGGTTGCTAGAAAACCCACCCACCACACTCTGACCTTCCCTCCTCCAACCCTAACAACTCCCATGGCTGGCCCAGTCAACTAGAAGTACCTTTCGAAGGGTTTCTGGATGTTCCCATGCCCCACTGGGGCAGAACTTGAGGTCCCAGATACAGCCACTGTCACAAGCAATCCCATAGACAAAGTGGGCCCTGTTGCCAGGACTGGAGAAAGAAACACGGGGAGGCAGTGGGTAGTAAGAGTCTACGACTAATGGAGCTCCATTTCCTTGACTTGTCTCAGTCCAATGCAAGCCCGGCCCCACCCTGTTTCTCCCTCCTCACCCACCTGCCTGTGGCAGTGTCCCAGCCCCACCTCACCAGCTTTCTTGCTGCAATGTCCCAAGACCCCAGAGCTGCAGTAGCCCAGGGCCTGAATGAAGCTGGCTCAATGGGTGTGTCTCATTCATGTCAGGGCTGGAGAAAAGGGCCACATACTGTGGAGCTGCTGACCCTTCAGGCACTGGGCACCAATCCAGAGCCCAGAGCGGTCCCCCTGTGAAGAAGGACACATCCCAGCGCTCTGGATGTGCTGTGATTGAGCTAAATCTAGAGAAAAGTCAGAGTAACAAAAATGTTAGGACAAAATGGAAAAGTTCCACCAGGACAAGTATGTCTGGCTTAGGCAAGGGTCTGAAAATCAGACAGTCTGGGGTTGGAGCAGGACCCTGCCACGACTCACACCTCCCCACTTTCCGCTCAGAGAAGAACTCCTGGCATCTTTCAAGACATAAGCTAAGTGCATGTCACCTTGTGAACTGGCCTACCCAAGCCTTCCAAGTCTCCCTGGGTCCCAGCTTACAGAGCAAGCTAACCACTGCATTAGAGATTAGCCTGCTACAGCCGGGACTTTATCTTGAGCAGTTCTAGGATCAACACTCAGGAGAGGAAAGGGCTAATTGCTAGCCTTTGCAACATTAGTGCTTCCCACTGATCTCTTCCAGTATCAGTAAAAAAAGGCTGAGCTGCTGCTATCTTTACCTGTTTATTCGGTAGATTGTGCCATCCTCAGGAATCCCTTCGCGTTGGACAGAAAACAGGGGCGACTTCTCCTCCTGTGGCAGGTAGGGAGCTGCTTCACTGTGGGAAACAAAAACATCAGCTTGAACTGAAAAGAGTTTCACCATCACAGAATTCCCACTGTATTCCTTAGAATTATTTGTCATTTGTCTGTCATCTTCAAGTCTTCAACCCGACAGGATTGAAGTCACCCACTAAGGAAGCCTGTGGGCACACCTGTGAAGGATTACCTAGATTAAACTGGTCTCTGGGCACGTGTGTGAGCAATTTTCTTTATTCGGTTCATTGAAACAGGACAGTCCCACCCCATGGGCTTGTGTCTCAGACTACGTAAGAGCTAGCTGAGCACAAGCATCACTCTGCTCTCCTCCCTAACTGCACATAAAGTGTAACTAGTGTTCTCAAGGTCCTGTCTCGCCATGATGGACTGGAGCCTTGACCTGTGAGACAAAATGAAGCTTTCTCCTTAAGTTGCTCTTGCCAGGCTAGGGCATTTTTATCACAGCGAAGGAAGGTAATGCAGCTTCAGATATCAATTCAACTTACAGTTCAGATAACAACTGCCACTTCCAGGCTACGGGAATCCATTCAGCAAACTCCCAGAATGAATGCTGCTGTTCACGGCTGGAGAAACAGAAGCGTCATCAATGGAAAAGGAGAGACACTTTACAATCACACTGTCTAAGACCATTTTCTCTGAAGGTGGGAATGATCTGTGGTTTAGGGGCAAGTAGCTACCAGCACTTGAAATGTGGTCTAGAGATCAAAAGATTGTGCCCTTTTAACGCTGTCCCTTAGTAATGGACGCCACCACCACACTCTACACATAAGGGCTTCTCTCTTTCTAGATGGTCCTTATACTACCCTCCCCCAACTTCAAGTCTTTGTTCCCAAATCTCACAGGTCCTTGGTGAGGTGGAGGCACTTCCAAACAGGAGCCATGATGTAATTGGGTAAGCCATTGGGAGCCATGCCCCGGCAGTGTGGTTTCTGTTTCTAAGGATCAAAGTAAAGAAAATGAAATGTAAAAAGAACATTCTAGGCTGGAGAAAGTCCCAGAAGATAGCTTTCTTTCTCAGTGTTTTAAGTTTTCCTTGGCATTACATACCCACTGGCTACCTGTCAGCATCTAACTCGCTCTCTACTCCATTAGTCTACTAAAGCATTCTCTGTTCACCTTTGTCCAGTCTCCACATTTGCAAAGGACTCTCCTACCCGTCCTCCAACTCCTGCCCTGTGGGACAGTGATACCTACTCCTCCCACATCCAGTACTCCTTTATAGACTCTCCTCCCCCACCCCCCAACAGGTCAGGTCAAGAAGTGTATTCTTTATATACAGTCCTGGAATTTCATCCATGTCCCAGGGATGGCTACCACCTTTAAGCCCAGTTATAAAGCTCACATCAGGCTGGAGAGATCGCTCAGTGGTTAAGAGCACTGACTGCTCTTTCAGAGGTCAATTCCCAGCAACCACATGGTAGCTCACAACCATCTGTAAAGAGATCTGATGCCCTCTTCTGGTGTGTCTGAAGACAGCGACAATGTACTCATATAAATAAAATAAATCTTTAGAAAAATAAATAAAAATAAAGCTCACATCATTATAAACTTAGCTGAGTCAGAACTTTTTTTACAAGTTGTAAGGCTAAAGAGCCATATTAAGGACTAAGAAAAAAAAAAGAAAACAAAAAATTTCAGTTAAATTAAGAAATAAATATGCCAGGCATGGTGGTGTGTGCCTTTAATCACACTACTTGAGAGGCAGAGACAAGCAGATCTCTATGAGATTTACACAGAGAAAAACCTGTCTTGAAAAACAAAAAACAAAACCAAAAAAACAAAAAAGAAAAAGAAAATCCAAGTATGCCTTTAAGTCCAGCATTTAGGGAGGAAAGAGATCCAATCTAAAAACGATCCAGAGAATAGAGGGAGACATTAAGGTCTACCTCTAGCTTCCACACCTTAGCAAACATGGCCACATGCTTGTTCACATATATATGGGCAAGTACACGTATGTATGCACCCAACAAAGTTCCTGTTTGAGCTGGGTGTGGTGGACTAAGAAAACTAAGGCAGGAGGACTGAGTTTGAGATTAGTCTGAACTAAACAGTATAGATACTTACATTATACATACTTATCACAGTCAAAAACAAAACGAGTGTGTGTCGACACCTACCAATGAAAGTCCTTTCATCCTCTATCAAGCTCCCTACATTGTCCCAAACCCTATCTCCTGCTGCAATTACCTACCAGGGAAACACCACCCCTAGAAACCAGCACTTGCTCTTCAAAGCCCAGCTCAAGTGTCAATGCTCTGTGAAATCTGAGCAGTTAGTTCCCCTCCCCCATGACTAAGTCACTTTGTGGCATTAGTACACTGACAATTTTGAGAAGCAAGATCCTTGTTCACACATGTGGTTTTTAGTAGAGAATACTCCACAGTGAACAATCTACTCACTACATTCTTCCCTGTATAGCCTCGCCAATACCTCACACTTTTAAAGTTTTTCCTTTTTCTGTTACTATTTTTGGCCAGCCACGATGCCAAAAGCTAGCCACGAGTACTCAGAATGCTATAATTCCCATTTTCCCATCTTTTTTGTTGTTGTTGACTCAAGTTACCCCTGCAGCGGGTCCTCGTGGGGTGCTTCGGGGTGCGACAGGCTCAGGATCAGATGAGTTCTCACTTGGGGCCTCACTTTCTTCCTCATCTTCACCCTCGACCTGAAGAACAAAGTCTTCATCGCGAGCGCTTCCGTCCTCTTCCCCCTGAGAGGCTGCTTGCCGGATCTTCTTCGGCCTCGTGGGGCTGCTTGCCTTGGGACTCTTAGGACCAGACAGCGGTGCAGGCAGGGCTGTGGAGAGCTCTTCAGCCAGTTCCTGAAGGTACAGAAGTGCCCTGTGGGATAGGGTAGAGTCAGAGCCATTCTCATAAGCATTAAACAGAACCCACATTTCTAGACTTTATCATTGTTTTATTCATCTCAGTAATGCTGTGAAGCAGCTATCAGTTTCCCCTTCCCTCCAATAGATGCAGAAACAGAAATCCAAGAAAATTAAGTGACTTGGTACAGGCAAGCCAGACACCAAGGAATATGCTAGGCTTTCTAACGCTAGGCCAATGCATTCTTTACTCTACCACATAGAACATAAAGGGCAAGGGCAAGAAGGAAAGGCACATAAACACTGAAATAAATTGAGTGGTAAAAGCAATGAAGACCTGGGGGAAGTCTGTGAAAAATGTGATGGAGAGCCAGGTGTGGTGGCGCACGCCTGCAATCCCAGCACTCGGGAGGCTGAGGTGGGAGGATCGCAAGTTCGAGGCCAACCTGGGTTGGGCAGCGACACCCTGTCTCAAAACAAAAACAAAACAAACAAAAATGTGATGGAGTATGAAGTACAGAAAGAAATCACTTAGATACAAAAAGTTAACAACACATACCACTAAAGTGGCTCTTACGAGCTAAAGGGTTGCCCCCACCCAGAACCCAGATACCACCCCTACTTACCTGATACCTCACCAATCTTCCCATCTCTCCAACATCTGCCCCACCTTCCCGCCTCCACCACCACCCCTCCACCAGGCTGTGTCCCACAATCCTTACACTTGGGCAGCCCTTCGGCGGGGTCGTTCCCCAGAAGGGGTCTCAAAGTCCTCGGGGGGCCTCTTTGGATGTGGAGACTCTGGCTGATCTAGGCCTTTGGACAACTTCAATAGCAGCAGGTCTCCCTTGGACTTTTGACTTCGTTTCTTAGGCATGGGGGTGGACAGAGGGTTGGACTGATCTAAGAGACCAGGAACCAGAGGGGTGGATGGAGGTTTACGTTGCTGAGGCCTCTTAGCGCCCCTTGGTGTCCTACCACCTCTCCTCCCGGAAGGCTTTGAGGCCCTAGGGTTTGAGACCTTTGACATCTCTGAAGAAAGATCTGTAGAGAAGAATATGGTTTGTGAGATGGGAATCAGAGGTCAAGTTCTTTGGACTACAGTATACTGCACCTATTTTTAACAACCTATGAGCTCAAATCTGCTCTCTTGTTTTAAGCTAAGCAAAGAGTGAGAGCAAAGCACATACCTTGCTGCTCCAACCTAGTGAGGCTCTCCTGATCTGGAGGAAGCCTCCTCTTGTCAGAAGAATCCTCAAATGCAGGCAAAGGAGGAGGTAGTGACATCTCGATGGAAGCCTCCACACTGGACGCTTCTGAGGAGGCCTTGACATCCAGCTGGCTTAGTTCTTCTTGTCCAGGAGAGTCTACCACAATCATGCTCCCCACGGGGTCGGCCTCCCCCAGGGCAACATAGCCGACCCCGCAGGTATCCATCAGCACCCCCCAAAATGGCTGCCCTGCATACAGAGATACAGCAATGATGAGTATAACACAGAAGCTATTTGTAGAGGCTCAGATTTTTCTCTTTTTCCCCTTCATCTAACTACCAGAAATCCAAGCATCCTGATCATTCATTCATTCAAATAATTACTGGTGTAGTAAGGTGGCCAAGTAGGTTAGGATGCTTGCTGCCAAGCCTGACGACCTGAATTCAATACCCCTGATCCATATGGCACGTGTAAGGAGAAAACCAACTTCTACAGTTGTACTCTGACCTCCACATGGTCAGCCACATGTGTGTCCCTCTCAAAAAACAAATAAGAGCACCCCCAACACACAAACTATTATGTTAAGCACTGTTCTAGGATCTAGGAAATGACAAGTAAGACAAAAAGGGAGCTGGGCATGACCTGTAATCCCAGCTCCTGGGAACCTGAGGCAGGAGATGCTGTGAATTTGAAACCAGCCCGGGGTATACGCAAGCTGGTTTCAGAAAACAAAAGAAAGCTGGGCGGTAGTGGCACACGCCATTAATCCCAGCACTTGGGAGGCAGAGGCAGGCGGATTTCTGAGTTCGAGGCTAACCTGGTCTACAGAGTGAGTTCCAGGACAGCCAGAGCTACACAGAGAAACCCTGTCTCGAAAAAAACCAAAAATCAAAAAAAAAAAAAAAAAAAAAAAAAGAAAAAAAAGAAAAAAGAAAAATCAGGCAAGATACTAAGTTCTTGAGATTTTACATTCTCATGTAGCAAATAAACAATTAAGTAAACAGATAATAATAAACTGTCATTAACTGTTTACTACAACCCAAACATAATACTACATGTTTTACAAATATTACTTATACCTCTTGTATGTTGTAAAGATATGGAAGTCAATATATAAATAAAATAATAAAATAAATCATGTTCAGAGTCCCACCGCAATGGAAAAGGAGATCAAAAGTATGCACCTCTGGGGAAGAACCATAACTTCCTAAAAACTGACAAATAACACGGGCCAAGCAGGTGTGAGGGTATGGTGCCAAATCCCAACAACTAATGGAAACTGAAACAAAAAGATAATTTGAGCTCAGAAATTTGGAGCCAACTTGGGGTATAATATAGCAAGACTCTATTAAATATGAAGAGTTGCCAGGTGCTATAAAATAGACCAAGCTAAAGTAGGATACCCAGAAGTAACATCCATTTCTGTGAATATTAGTAAAGGAACAGATTTCCTTAAGAATAAGAGCTGTGCTGAGCTAGGTGGGGTAGAGCACTTTGAAATCCCAGCACTTGAAAGGTGGAGGCAGGAGTTCAAGGTTAGCCTTGGCTACATGAGATCATACCTTAAAAAAGAAAAAGAAAAAAGCAAACAAAATTAAGGGTTTTCTAGAACCTCGCCATCAATGTTCCATTTGAATTGGGGATAGTGGATGCCTATGGTCTAGGATACAATTAAAAATCATCCCATCACATTAAGAGAACTTTCTCATACCAAATAATAAAGTATCGTCAATCTTTATGAATCCAGAAATATTAGATATATAATCACAGACCAAGGAGATTGGCAGAAGTAAAATATTGACCACAAACCAAAGTTTCCAACAAATACAACTGGACCTTCCTCTGTAAAGGTCCAGTTTCGGGTCAGGACAACCTGTTGACCTTTGACAAAGGGGACGAAATAGTTCAAATCCCAGAAGGGAACCTTCCATAGGTTGAGACATAACTAAAAGATAAAGAATTTACCAGCCTCAATGGAAGGATGTGCTCATATAAACACTAAATGAAATATGTAAATTAGAGCCCCTACCTGTCTCCTAGCTATAGTTAGATTATAAATGACAGCAGCAAACCTTCTAACACAGGACACAATGTAGCTTTATATGCTAATGACACTGTGTGTGGTGTCACAGTCAGTAAATAGAAGACCGTATCCCTTAATAAGCTAAAAAGGATCCATGTGAGACTTATGCAGACAGGACGGAAGGAAGGAAAAAAAAAGTTGAAAAGTACCTTTCAAAAGAACTATTCCAGAAAACAGAAGAACGTTTTCAGCAAACACAAATGCTACGGGATCTAGGAAACAAGAGAAAACAATGCAGGGGGCCTGAGTAAACTGGAAGCCACAGGGAAACGAGTCAAGTGAAAACCAAAGTCCACAGGACGAGAAAGAGCAAATTAAAACTATACTGCTCAACAGTGAGATCAAAGGCAGGTTGAGAAAGGCCGCTGACTGAAGAGTTAGCTGCAAGGACGTGATAAACGTGGCCTTCGTGACAGAAGAGAAGGAAAAACGCTAGCCTAACAAGTGGTAACTGATGGGTGCTGCTGCTGTTTGTGAGACAGGTTCAAATTATGCTTCCCAGGCTGCCTTTGACCTGACAAGAATTTGCCTGTCTCTGCTGGGATTAAAGGTGTACTCCACCATCCCTGATTTAAAAAATTTATATTTTAAGGAAGAAGACAAATGTGATGACTTGGGAGGTATTGTGGCAAGATCAGGAGTTCGAGACCAGCCTGGAAAACATAAGAGCCCCCGCCTCACAAAGAAATGAGAAGGGGCAGGGAGAGAAAGAACAAGGTAGCAAGAGACAGCTCAGTGTTTAAGAGAAAACAAACTTAGAAGAAGTTGGGGCTAGTGGCACATGTTTTTAACTTCTGTGAGTTCAAGGCCAGCTTGGTCTATATCAGGAGTACTAGACAAGCCGGAGGTACATGATTAAGAACCTGTTTTAAACAAAACAAAATATTTAATAGAAGAGAGGGATTTACAGCACACCTGTAATTGTAATCTCAGCAGTGGAAAAGTACCACAGTCAAGAGGATGGAGACTTCCAGGCCAGCAGGGTTACAGTGAGACCCTGTCTCCTCTCAAACTCTCTCCCTTCAAAATACTGAAAAAAGAAAGACCTTGAAATAAGGAATCCCTCAATTTATGAATCAAGAACACTTACTGGGGTGCTGCAGAGCTCCACAGTTCAGAGCACTTGGTGCTCTTGAAAAGACCTGAGTTTGGTTCTCAGCACCACCCATGCGGTGGCTCACAACCAACCACAACTCCAATTCCAAAGGATCAGAGGCCTTCTGAGCTGAGAGCACTAGGCACATAAAAGGTGCACATAAGTACAATCAATACACAAAGGCAAACTACTCATAAACATTAAATAAATAGCTTATTGTACAAAAAAGAAATAAAACCAATAAACAATTATTACAGCAAAAAATATCTGAGTGAAAACACTACATTTCAAAAGGGAACATCTCTACTGATATCAACACTTTTGGTATGAGTCCCCTATAGAGGAAAAAGCACCAGACCTTCTTCAAAGTTCTCACAAATACTTGAAAGGAGAAAAGAATTACAGCCTTGAGAAAGCCTTCACTAAGCTAAGACATCATTTTTGTAAAGGCAGTAGCATGACATCCTGGATATGTAAGTTTAAGATCCATGCAATGTTTTTCTTTTTTATGAGCTAGAGAAAAAGCTGAGGAGTAGAGCACTTGCTTAGCACTTCCCAAAGTCCAGGAGGCAGTCTCCAGTACAGGAAGGGAGGGAGGGAGATTTTTTAATACAGAAACTGTAATATCAAAGACTGGCATCATTTACAAAAGTGGAACACTAAATTGAGATTAAGTAACTATGGTAACTGTAGCTAGATTCTAACTTCAAATTTTAAAGATTTCAGTTGGCCAGGATGGTGAATACTTATAATCTCAGACCTTAGGAGTTGAAGCTAAAGGATCTGGAATTCCAGGCCAATCAGGAATAAAAACCTGTCTCGAAGAAAGTGGTCTTGTAGCCAAGCAGTGGTGGCATATGCCTTTAATCCCAGCACTTGGGAGGCAGAGGCAAGCAGATTTCTGAGTTCAAGGCCAGCCTGGTCTACAGAGTGAGTTCCATGACAGCCAAGGCTACACAGAGAAACCCCATGGGGGGGGGGGGAGAGAAAGCAGTCTTGCAAAACAAACAACAAAACAATATTTAGACTTTAGTAAACCAAGACAAAAATCTAACTTCTTTGAAAGTTTGTAAGATCTTCCCTACTTCGTTACTACAGTATTTGAACTCAATGCATGAATTTTTTCACTGAGTGAGTCAACATACAAAAAACATCTTTTTAAAATTTCACTTCTTGTGAAAGGCAGTGGCAGTGAGTGGAAGAATTCCTATTTAGGATCTTACAATACAAATTTTAAACAGTAAGGGAAGATATGTTCAGTACATTCTAATTAGAGTTTTTACATTCCAAACCGTTTCTTTGCTGCTTCAGGTTGTTACTGAAGCAAAACTGACTACTCTGAAAAAAGAAGAACAATTAAATAATACTAAATCTTAAACATGGACTCATTTCACATACACTGCTTAATATACTAGTTCCCAAAGTATTCTATCGTGCAACTGGCGATATAGCAGATAATTTTACTGGTACAAAAACGAACATGTTATTGCACAGAAACCTGCAACTCGAGTTTTCAGTTGACACTGCTAGAAACAAAAGAGTGTAAATTTGAATAGGACAACTTAAAACTAGGAAAATGGCACTACAGTTGATAACGGTAAAAGGCAATGTAAGCAAAGGTTAATTTAAATTTATGTAACAATCAATATGCCCCCAAGGGCAAAAAGATCTGGTTATATCCTGAACCTCTCCAGAAAAGTGAATTACCTCCTGTGGGGGTGAAGTCGCCATCTCTGTCTTGTCCAAAAGACGGCCAACTTGCCGCGGGATAAAAGGACCAGACAAGGAAACATAACTGGCCCTTGGCTGCGCCAATGGGGTTGCAGCGCGCGGGGCACAACCCCCGGGGTTAGAGACACTTGGAGGAAAAAGCTGAGACACAGCAAGAGGGAATGAGCACAAGAGGTCTGACTGCAATCAGTCAGAGAAACCACCACTTGCCATTCCCCGATCCTAGCCGTGGGGGCAGCTTTCGAGCAGCAGGCGAACCCTGATTTCCCTAAGCTGAGGACAACAGCAGATTCACTGAGTCCAAAGGCCCAACGTAACGAGTTCAACGTAAGCAGCGCAGAAGCCTGGACCCAGTTTACCGCGCTACATACACCGAATGGGGGAAGAAGGTAAGACCGGCTAGCAGAAATGGGGGATGCTCAGTGGCCCCAGTGGGGACAGAGGTGAGAGCTCGACGGTTTTCGGGAGAAGCGCAAAGACTACGAGGCGCGCTGCCTTGCGCGAGGGTAAGAGAGGAATCGGGAATCGGTTCCCATTGCCTTAGCGCTACGGCAAAAGGATGGGAGGAGTAATTCTGGGTCCCCCGCACACCCCGTTGCGGTACACTCACCCGCGCCAAAGTCCTTCCGGAAGTCCAAGTTCGAAGATGGCGCCGCCTGTCGGGTCGCGGTTTTATGACGAAATCTTGATCGGCTCTTCCTTGCCCCGCCCCCGAAGCAAGGTAAACGCAAGCTGGGTCTGGAATGCGTTCCCTACCGAGCTTTCTATTAAACTCTGTGTTCCATAATGCAGCGCGGCGCGGCGCGGCGCTGAGCCCTCCGACGCCCGCGAGCTGGAGCGTGGCTTCCGCGGCCCTAGGACACTGCAGGGCCTTCTGGGAATTTCAGCGACCGGAAGGGGAGGTCGGCGCCTGCGCGGCACCCTGGCTTCGCCAGCTGACTTGCCGAAAAGCTTTGAAGAGGCAAGTGTCGCGCTTCTGCTGTCGCCGAGAGTCCCGACCTGCCCCTTCCACCCAGATTGCTAGCTTTGTAGAGAAAAGAGCCAGACCACGGCGATTCTTAACTGACGTCCCGAGCATCGACGGACTAGGAGACAACTCGCCCCCTGAGATCTACTGATGGTCTGCTGCCAGTGAATGAGCCAAAATGGAGAAAATAAAGGGGGGGGGGGGTTGGAAAGAGGCCAAGGGAAGAAAAAGGCGGGGGAGCCTAGCCTGGGTGGGTAGGCTGCGCTTCTGAGAGAACGTCCGCCCAGGCCTCACGCCACTCCCTCACTGGGAAGTGGCCTCTGATGGAAGAAACAAGAGCTGCAAGTTTTTCAGAGCCTTTTAAAACCATGTCAGTTTCGCAGATCTGCATTTACACAGGAGGAGGGTGAATAAAATGAACAGGAAGAGGTGAAATAAGCCAGCTTTTCCCTTACTAAATAATCTTGTTTATTAATTACCTTGGTTCAATATTTACGAAAAGTATAGAAGTCGGGCATAATTGTGCACACTTATAATCCCAGTGACGGAGTCAGGAGGATTAGCAGTTCAAAGTGATCCTTGACTACTTGGAAGTTGGAAAACAGCCTGTGATATAATAGACCACGTCTCAAAAAAATAAAAAAGAGCAAAAACAACGGGGGAGGGGGCACACCGGCTCCCACCAATAGATATTAGGTACCCAAGGCTGAAGCGGTAAGATCTTGAGCTCAGGACTTCAGGTCCTACCTGGGTAATCCTGTATCCTACCAAAAGAAGAAGAAAAATCTGAAAGGAAAGAAAGAGAATACCCAGTTCTCTGATATCCCCTTATGCTCAAAACGAGAGCATTTTGAATGGCTGTCTTCCTCTTTTAGATAATGACTCCTGGACAATTTATAGGGAATAACAGATTTTGTGCTTTGATAAACAAAATCTCTTAAAATCCTGCTGCCTCCGGTTAAGTTCTTTGGTTTTATCACAAAAATTTTTAAATAACTTTAATTTTGGAAAAAAGATTCTCACAGCTCAAAATTTAAGATGCAATGGGTGAAGGCTCTTTTCAGACATCACCAAGGCCACAGACAGTTGATCTGTTTCTCATTGTTGGACCAACACATTTTATGTACTTAGACTGAAATCCCCCTTGATGGACCTCATCCCCTCCCCGTAGCTGCTCTGCACCAGCCTCCTAAGCGCTCTCACTGCCAGCACAAGCCTCCATGTCTATTTTGTCATAAACAACAAAACAAATCAATTCTTGTGCGCATGTGTGAGAGAGTATGCACACATGCTTGTGGGTGCCTTTCGAGGCCAGAAGAGGGCGTTAGGTCACCTGGTGCTGGAAGCCACCTAACATGGGTACTGGGAAGCTGGTCCTCCGAAAGAGCAGCATGCAGCTTTAACCCCTGAGATCTCTCTTCAGCCCCTGTCTGGCTACTTTCAACTGAATACACTTCTATATACTGTTGTATTTTTGTATATTAAAGTCTCCTACTGCACTGGGCATAGTGGCACACGCCTGTAATCCCAGCACTTGGGAAAAAACAACAACAACAAAAAAAAAAAACAACAACAAAAAAAGAAAGTCTCCTACTTGCCTGCTTAGTTAATTAATATGTAACTATGTAGCTACTTACCTAGCATCTAATTCTATGCAGTTAATTACTTAGTCCTTTACTGACACTACTAAGTATTTATGTGGTTTCTAGGCTTCTATTACTGCATTGCTGTTGAAGGATATTTGATCATATTGTGACCTCTGAGATTGTTATTTACTGGAAAAACCTGTTTTTAGTTGTGGTGTGGCTCAACCTTAGCACATACTTTTTTTTATTTTTGTTTTTTGAGACAGGGTTTCTCTGTGTAGCCCTGACTGTCCTGAAACTCACTCTGTAGACCAGGTTGGCCTCAAACTCAGAAATCTGCCTGCCTCTACCTCCCAAGTGTTAGGATCAAAGGTGTGCGCCACCACACCCGGCTGACAGTTATCTTTCTAAAGCATGACTCTAACCCTGTTGATCTGTTCTAATGTGATGACTGAGTGGTGCTTACTCATACTGATCTAAAATAAAAAGATGCCACCAAGTATGGTAGTCCAAAGCCCAGAGACCCAGCACGTCGAAGCATGTGGAAGGTCAAGTGCCCTTCAAGGACAGCCTGGCCCATGTGATAAGACCCTGTCTGAAAAGCAAACACTAGAGAGTAGAAGGGAACAATTAAGTATTCATCCTGCCTTTCCAGTATGATTTAGAGTTTAGAAAAACAAAGTGGCGTGAGGAACTTACTCTCCCAACCTCCCTTTCTCATTTGAGTTCTGTAGTAGCCTACGCTGGCCACAAATGCACGATTCTTCTGCCTCAGCCTTCCCTGCGCTGGCCGTCTTGCAGGCATGTGCCATCATACCCTCTAAAATGACTGTCATTACTAAATATGGAAAGAATGAGAGTTAGAGAAAAACACTTTTATATTTCAGTGCAATTGTTTAGATAGCCAATAGCAGTTGGATAAAACTACTAAATGAAAAGTTCAGGAAACCTTAAAATGCCAGGACATACTCATTACTAAAGATAAAATCACACACTATTGCTTGCTTCCTGATACGAAGCACCAGGAAGCACTTTGACCCATGTAGGTATCCCTACCAAAAAGGAAATTACAGGACTTAGAGAAATGAGTTTATACCACTTAAGAAAAAGAGTCATGCCGGGCAGTGGTGGTGCACGCCTGTAATCCCAGCACTCTGGGAGGCAGAGGCAGGCAGATTTCTGAGTTCGAGGTCAGCCTGGTCTACAGAGTGAGTTCCAGGACAGCCAGGGCTATACAGAGTAACCCTTGGGGGAAGGAAAGAAAGGAAAGGAAAGGAACGGAAAGGAAAGGAGAAAGGAAAGGAAAGGAAAGGAGAGGAGAGGAAGAAAGGAAAGAAAGAAAGAAAGAAAGAAAGAAAGAAAGAAAGAAAGAAAGAAAGAAAGAAAGAAAGAAAAGAGAAAGGAAGGAAGGAAGGAAGAAAAGAAAGAAGGAAAGAAAGAAGAAAGGAAAAAGAAGGAAAAGAAAGAAAGAAAACGAAGACTAAGGGCTGGAGAGATAAAGCTGTCTCCTCACTGCTTCATGTGCTCCACCACACAAAATGTACTAAAATCAAACAGAAGCCAGTTTGTAGCATATTCACTCAGCACTTAAGTGGTAGTGGGATGAGCCTGAGTTTAAGGCTAGCACCAGCTACAGAGTTCAAGGCTGTGAGACCTTGCTCAAAGGAAACAAAAAGTGTCAAGTTTTGGTAATTGTTGCATTGATGATGAGAATTCTGTGCACAGTTCACTCTCCCTTTGTCCTACATGAAAATTTAAAAAACACAGCAACAAAATACACCTTTATAGACACATAGATGATCTGTTCAATAGGTTCCTAGTAGTTGCTCTCGCAGTCAAGCCCGCTTACCTTTGCTGCTTTAGCTATCAGCATTAGGCTTCGTTTCTAACATCACATTCTTGACTCTGAAGCTGGCCGTTCCCTCTAGGGACTATTTTTCATGTCTAAACTGTTTTGTTTTCCTGCTGCTTTGCCTCCTCATTCTTTTGCTAAGAAAATATTTTTCAAGGACTTGGTAAGATGTTACTCAGTGAAGACTACACTAGATCCAGTCACATCATTCTGGGATCCTGTTTAGCTCACACTGAAGGTACTTTTTCTATCTTCCTACACTTATGTTAACCTGAAGCCCATAAAAGCAAGCAAGGCACTGTGGCTTGTACCTGCAGTCCCCAGCATTTGGAAGATGTGAGGAAAGCCAACATCATTTTTTAAAATTATTTTATATGAGTACACTGTAGTTATCTTCAGTCATACCAGAAGAGAGCATCAGATCCCATTACAGATGGCTGAGAGCCACCAGGCAGTTGCTGGGAATTGAACTTAGGATCTCTGGAAGAGCAGCCAATGCTCTTAACCATTGAGCCATCTCTCCAGCCCCTACCACCACCACTTTTAAAAATTATTTTTCTGTGTGTATGTTTGTGTGAGTTTATTTGCACCACACGTGTGTAGATGCTACTGAAGGCCTGAGGGTATTAGATACTCTGGAACTGGGAGCAGATGAGACACCTGTGTTCTGGAATCTAAAACCAGGTCTTCTGCAAGAGTAGTAAGCTGCCTTTCTCAGCCCCCTTTTTAAGACAGGTTTCCGTGTAGTCCAGGCTGGCCTCAAATTCACTGTGTGTGGCCTTGAGTCTGATTCCTTTGTCACTGCCTTCCAAATGCTGGGTTACAGGCCTGAGCCATCATTCCTAGAATCATAGCCAACAACTTGTCTCAAAAGACAAAACCAACCACCCGCCTCAAAGGACTAGGCACATGGCTGAGCTGGTTGAATGCTAGCCTGGCATGCAGACAGGAAGCCCTGAGCTCAGTCCCCAGTGCCTTGGATACTACAGGTGTTGGTGCATATCTGTAACCCCAGTACTTGGGAAGCTGAAGCCAGGGGAGAGTTAAATTCAGGGTCCTTTTTTTGCTGGGGTGTCTCTATTTAACCCTGTGTGTCCTGGAACTTGCTCTATAGACCAGACAGACTGGCATTGAACTCTGAGATCTGCCTGCCTCTCTCTGGAATGCTGTGACTAAAGGCAAAGACTTGTGCTACCACAGCCCATTGGCGACTTTATTTTTTATTTTTTTGAGACAGGGACTCACTATGTAGTTTAGGCTGGCCTCAGATTACAGAGATCTGTCCCTGGTTCCTGACTGAAGTGTGTTTCCACTTTACCTCAAGGTCATCCTTGACAACAGCTGTAGGTTACGTAAACAACTGTCCAAAAAATGAAAAAAAAAATTTTTTTTGTGTTTTTTGGATTTGCTTTTTTTTTTTTTTTTTTTTTTTTTCTCTCGAGACAGGGTTTCTCTATACAGCCCTAGCTATCCTAGAACTCACTCTGTAGACCAGGCTGGCCTCGAGCTCAGAAATCCACCTGCCTCTGCCTCCCAGAGTGCTGGGATTACAGGCATGCGCCACCACCGCCCAGCTAAACATTTTTAAAAATTACTTATTATTTTATGTATATGAGTACACTGTAGCTATCTTCAGACACATCAGAAGAGGTCATCAGGTCCCATAAATGACAGGTGTGAACTACTACCATGTGGTTGCTGGGAATTGAACTCAGCATTTTTGGAAGAACAGTCAGTGCTCTTAACCACTGAACCATCTCTCCAGCCCAAAATGAAAATCTGAAAGATGATTTGAATTCAGAAAGCTGGTGAGCACATCCTGACTTAAGTTCTGATGAACTGTTATCTTAAATAAATCTCTTCTTATGCCTCAGCTGTGCTCCCTTGGCTAAGTAACTTAACCTCTCTGTGACTTCCTTTTCTCATCTGTAAGATTTCATATAGACATACTGATCTAACATTAGAAAAGGGCACAACTATTCCTGACATAAATGCCAATTTAGAACTGGGTGTGGCAGTGCATGCCTTAGCTCCAGCATTCAGGAAGCAGAGGCAGGTCATCCTGGACTATAGAGCGAGTTCTATGACAGTCAGGGATACACACAGAAACCCTGTCTCAAAAAGCCAATAAATAGATAAATTAATGAATAAGTGCCAAATTATTAACTGCGGCTAGGACTTGTGCTGAAGACAGCCCCAAAGCCTGTTGAAGGTAAGCGTGTGTTCTAAGACTAAGTTACAGCTCCACCCTTGGCTTTCTGACTTGGTCTTTCTGCTTCTGCATCGGAGATAAAGGCCCACTATTTCTAGTCATGACTTATATATTTATATTCCTCCTCATTCCTGCCTCAGGCACTACACAAAATACTAGCACTAATGACTCAAGACATGAATAGTTTTTGTTTAAAAATGTTTTTATTTTTAAATTATATTTATTTAGGGTTTTACTTTTGAGACAGGGTTTCTTTATGTAATCCTGGAACTTTTTGGTATTGACCAGGCTGGCCTCAAACTTGGGAGATCTTCTTGCCTTTGCCTCCAAAGTTCTGGGATTAAAGGCAAGTGCCAGTGTGCCTACCTATTATGTGTATGCGTATTTTGTCTGTGTGTATGTGTATCACAAGCATGCCTGGTGCCTGAGTTCAGAAGAGGGCAATGGATATCCTGAGACTAGAGTTACAGATGGCGTGAGCCACCACATGGCTGCTGGAATTCTAACACAGGTCCTCTGGAAAAACAGCCAGTGTCCCTAACTGCTGACCCACCTCTCCAACTCTAGAAGTTGCTTTTGAAACAAGGTCTCACCCTGTAACCCTAGCTGTCTTGGAACTCACATGTAGACCAGGCTGGCCTTTAAGTGTATAGAGACTGGCTACCCCTCCTGGGATTAAAGGAGAATTCTGGGAGTGCCACTGTGCCTGGTCTATGAACAGGTTTGACACCTACCTAAACCATCTTGCTCCAAAGCAATAGCCTGGAGCTAAGCACCTTAGAAGGTTTCCACAGACAAGTTCATGTGGCGACAAAGGTGGCAGAGTGTGGGGTCCTGACCTAAGAGGTAGAGATGCCCGAAGATACAAAGGCAGCAGAGTTATGGGAGTAGGGAGTAAGTTTTTTATTAACCCTTCTTCCCTTTCACTGGTCACTGCTCTTGACTCGAAGGACAACAGGCACAGAACTGCAAGGGATCATGCCCAACTCCGTGATCACCAGATCCACCAGCTCAGGAGGAGTCACGTCATAGACCAGATTCAACAACCGGAGTGATGGCTGGTTCTGCCAGTTAGCCAGGGCCACCTGGTCTCCCCGCTTACACTGGAGATCGTCGGGGTCATCTGCGGTCAATGAGAAGTGGGCGTTAACATCCTTTTAGCAAAGAGGACCTGGTTAATCCCTCCTCCCTGTCTTAAGTTTCCTCGGGGACCCAAAAGCCTCCGCTCCGCTCTGCTTACCTAGCTCGTTGGAGACAAAGGCATCAGTCTGCACACGCTCACAGAACTTGTATGTTTCACAGCAGACCAGTACTGGAACGTTATGAGCTCGAGCCACCAGGGCCAACTGTGCTGTCCCCACCCGAGACATCACAGACCCATTGGCCAGGAGTGCATGAGCTCCCAATAGCACCTTAGAAACCTGTTTGTTTTAGACAATGTGGAAATGGGGGGAAAAAGTCATGTTATTTAGTATATAATAAAGTTCCCCACTTCTGCCCAGAACAGCAACAGTGAGCAACAAACTTCGTTGACTGCTCTTAGAAAACAGCTGCCATCTTTTATCATCACAGAACAGCGAAACTGCCTATTCCTACTGATGGCTGCTACTTTAATGTTCTTTTTTTTTTTTTGAGACACGGTTTCTCTGTGTAGCCCTGGCTGTCCTGGAACTCTCTCTGTAGACCAGGCTAGCCTTGAACTCAGAAATCCGCCTGCCTCTGGCTCCCAGAGTGCTGGGATTACACGCATGCGCCACCACTGCCCGGCTACTTTAATGTTCTTGTAATAGCTACACTGTACTACTGCATATCAAAGTTGCTTTTTCTTTCTCTCTTTAAAAATTTTATTTACTTATTTATGTATGTATGTATTGATGAGTGCTTTGCTGCATGTACACCCAAATATCAGAAGGGGGCATCAGATTGCCTGATAGATAGATGGTCATGAGCCACCATGTGGTTGCTGGGAATTGAACTCAGGACCTCTGGAAGAGCAGCCAAGTAGTTAAGCTCTTAACTGGTTGAGCCATCTCACCAGCCTTTTCTGTAGACCAGGCTGGCCTTGAACTCAGAGATCCACCTGCCTTGGTCTCCCAAATGCTACACCCAGAAGCTCGTTGCTTTTTCCTATTAAGGATAAAAGTGCTGGGTGTGGTGGGACACACCTTTGATCCCAGTGTTTGGGAAAGAAAGACAAGCAGGTGCCTGTAGATTCCAGGCCAGCCAGGACTACACATGGGACCTTTGACTCCTCTCCTCCCCTCACAAAAAAGGCTATACGGAGAACCCTATCTCCCCAAAATATAATAAGCAATCAAATATATAACTAAGAGGTAAGGGCCACTGAGGTGGCTCACAGGGTAAAGTCACTGTGAAGCCTGGCATTCTGAATTTCTATTCTCAGGACATAAATGGTGGAAAGAAAGAACTGATCCAGTCAGGGATGGCGGCAGGTGATCTCTTGTGAGTTCAAGGCTGGCCTGGTCTACAAATCAAGCTCCAGGACAGTCAGGGCTACATGACTAGTGCACAGAGAAACCTTGTCTCAACAAAACAAAATACCGACAATAAACCAAAACAAACAACAACAACAACAACAACCAGAAAAAGACAGAAAAGAACTGATTCTTACGAATGGTCCCCCTGACTTCCAGGGGCACATTGCCTTTGCCCTGGCCCCGCCCCGCCCTACCCTGACTATTTCCTTAGTCCCTGTCACAATAAATAAATGTAAAAAAAGAACAAAAGGTAAGACTATTATGCTGGTATTACTATGTCGTTCTCTTTATCTCTGGAGTTCCTTCCCTGTGAGAACCCTCACCTCTGGGAGCACGTAGGAGGCTGCAGGAATCAGCAGATAGGAGGTAGGGACCCCAGCACGGACAAGAGAGTGAAGCATGTGCCTTCCTTCCAACCGGGGCCGGCTGTCCACCACCACCACCCGAAACCGCCTGCCCTCAACCCAGGCTTCCTGGAGAATTCTCGTCACCAGAGATGAGCTAGACACAGACGGAGAAGAGATGTTATTCAAGGGACTGGCTGTCTGCCAGCCTGTCTGCAAAGGCAAGGACAGTCTTACTGGCCATTCCCCTCCCCAGTTTTCTCGCTCAGGTGTTGACCGTACCATCCATATACCAGGATCACGTCCCCGTCACTGATCTTCTTAGAAGCAAATCGTGAAATTGCCTGAGCTGCAAGCACAATCTTCTCTTGCACATACCGATCGATGGCTTCTCTAAGTTCTGACTTGGCCTAAGTGTTGAGAGAACACAGATGCAGCTCACCCTCGGGTGGGCACACACCTGTATCCCAGCACTCAGGAAGCAGGGGATCTCTGAATCCGAGGCCAGCTTGGCCTACCTACTGAGCTCTAGGTCAACCAGGATGAGACTGTCTTGGGCCATTTACTTGTCTGTAACACTGGGTCTGTGTGCAAGGGCCTAAGTGCTCCCCTGAGCCGTGACCAGGGCCCCGTGGCATGTCTACACACGTCTTCTGGGAGTTCAGAACATGGTGCTTATCCTAACCACAGGTGTGTGCCTTGCCCACTCCCAGAATCCTTCATTACCTCCTCTTCCCGCTTGGAGCTGCTCACACCAGTGACCTCCTTGTTAAGGAACTTGATGGCGTTGCACATACTTGCCGACATGGGGCGGCACTGGGTCAGGAAGCTGCAACAACAATACTTCAGGTTTGTGCAACTGATTAGGACTTACAGAGAGAAGAGCACAATCAAAGTCCAGAAAGGCATCAGAGGGGACTAGGTAAGGCGCAAATGGACCTGCACAGCTGTGCTCACCTGATGTAGGGTTTTAGTTTATTTACAAGATCCCTGGAGAGTTCCTCGCTGGGAGGTGTTGTGTAATCCTGAATCACCTGTAGAATACAACATACCCCTTAAGGAAGGTCTCTGGTATGGGACAGGCACACGCTGTGTCACTAGGGAAGTGTTCAGATTATGAGAGTCGTTGCTTTGTCCCTGAAAGGACCATCGTGCTGGGGCAGCCTTAGGGGATGGGGCAGGGTCATAGAGGATAGAACTGGACATACCTGCTGCAGAGCACGAAGCAGCGCGATGCACCGGGCATTGGAGCCGCTGATGAGGCCCTGGGAGTACTGCAGACCGAGTCGCACCATGGCTGGGTGGATCACAGAGGATGGGATGCTGATGGGATGGCGGTGTCACAGACTTTTTAAGGGAACTTGAGTACCTCTTGGCCCCTGCCCCTCATGAGAAGAACCTGCCTTCACTAGCAGGAGCTCCCCCCTTTCCTGCAGTTTTGCCTTGAGTTTGTACCCCACCCACACACCCACACATCCCATCTCAAGTTCCAGTTACTTTTAACTCTTGAGTTCCTCAATCTCCTCAGACTGACTTAAAAGTTACACCTGCCGGGTAGTGGTGGCACGCGCCATTAATCCCAGCACTTGGGAGGCAAAGGCAGGTGCATTTCTGAGTTCGCCTACCTCATATACTGGGTCAAGGAGCTTTGTCTGCTGTACTGGGGTAGGTGGGAGAAGAGACTGACTTTGGATCCATAATCCTTTCGTGTAGGAACCTTGATGAAGCAAAGGGATGTAACCAAACGGGACTAGGCAGGAAATAAAGTAAACTCATTTCTTTGACCCCAATACTCTGTGCTTTTCCAGACCTTGCCGGGGCAGTTCTCCAGGTACCAGACCCACTTCCTACCTGTTGTCGATCTGGCTTTCTAAGGAGCCTCCTCAGAAGTGTGGGGTCATCAGCCTGGGTGTGCTCAGGGACACGCTTAACTGCTGAAAGTTAAGAAGATGCTCTCAAGACTCTATACATCTCGAGACAGGTGATATGATCAGTCCGTGTGGGACAGCAGAGCACACAGGGAGTTGGGAAGACAGAGCTGGGGGAGTCACAACAGGGGCAAAGATGGAGTTCACAGGAAAAACTTTAAACTCTGTCTCCTAAGGTAAGAACAGGAGCCCGTGTTGGCAGAACTGGGGTAACTGGAGTGTGGGCATGAAGAGGAGATAGATACCTGAGGTGGCTTCTCCAGCTGTGCTGGGGCAGGCCTGAGGAGGGGGCCCTGCTTGTTCCCCTTTTCTTGCCTGTTTCAGGGCCCGCTCTGCCTCCTGCTTGGCTCTCCTTTCGGCTCGAAGTTCTGCCTTACTCCGGCCAGCTGGAAGTTTCTCCCCAGCAGTACCTCCCAACTGACTACCAGGTCCTGGGAGGTCTCTGGTTGAATCTATTAAAAACAGAGGGAAGAGGTGCCCAAGCCCTAGGTGGTGATCTCTTTGCCCCAACTAAAGTTTCCCCTTTACCTTATCTAATTTTTTTCCCCTTTTTGACTGAGGCTGGAATTCACCAGAGATCCACCTGCCTCTGCCTCCTTAGTGCTGGGGTCAAAGGTGTGCTGTGAGCCACCACCAGCCACCACCACCTGGCTCTGCCTTCCAAGTAACCTTTTTTGTACTTGCTCAGATCAACTTTGTTCTATCTCCCTTTGCAAATCCCTCGAACAGCCTCCTACCCCCAGCCTTTTAAAGAGTCCCCGAACCTTGACATTGAGCTGCAGATACAGCAGAGCCAATTTCTTGGTCTGTCCCCTTTTCCTCCTTCCGTTTCTTCTTCTGCTGTTTCTTTTCTTTACGAAGCTGAAGCTTCTCTTCTTGGGTCAACTCCCGTCCCGCTGCCTGAGACACAGACACGGGAACTGCTCTACCCCAGGCAATTCCAAAAGTGTATTAACAATACTGGATGCTTACTAGATTCCCACAGGGTTAAGTTCCTAACACTCTCTGACTTCTGTTACAAATCTACATAAGTAAGAAGAGAAACTTCTTCAGAGCCATTGTCACACACCGTTAAGCTCTGTAAAATCTCCTAGGTCTAAGAGATGAGATGAAAAGGGAGGGAGATGGGGCCGAATGAAGGTGACACAGCTTTCTGTGTAGCTCTTGACAGGCGACTTGGGAGGTCTCTCCATCACTTACCCCGGGCCGAGGAGAAAGTTCAGTCTTCATCTCGGATCTCGATTCTGCATCAGAAAACAGGGCACAGAGTGAGCCAGAGAGGCTCCGGGAGGACTTGAGACTCGTCGGCGCAGCTGGCTGCTGGGTTGGCATGACCACAGCTCGGCTGCCGGGCGCGAGGCGCTCCGGGATCCGCGTGGGGACGCACTGCGCGGCAGGATCAAAGGACAGGCGGGGGAGGAAAAGGGTCAGTCACCCTTTTGGGAACAGCCGGCAAGCAGCACCCGGCGGCGCCCTAGATCTTGTAAACCAGAGTCCCGCGATGCGCTGAAACCCGGCGGCAAGGCCCAAAGGCGCTTGGTACCCCGCATCAGCGATCCAGTGCTCATCTGCTTTTCTACCAGTTGGTGCATGTAGCCCTTCACTCACCTTCGCGAACAGCCACCGCCACCGCAGCCATGACTGTGGGTCTTAGGCTCCTCCCGCCGAGGTCACTCACACTACAGCGCCACCTGGGCTGCTGGCTCCCCTGACGCCTCCCGCGGAGTCAGTCCCCAGCGGACTACAACTTCCGGCGTGCACTGGGTCCCGCCCCGGACTACGGATCGTGGTGAGGACCAAAGGATGTTGGGTTCCCAATTAGGATAGTCTCCGTCCCTCGACTACAGCTCCCAGCATGCCGAGGTTGCTGCTCGCAGAGCCGACGTCCTACAGCCTTCCCACCTCGGAGTTCAGGCCCCCCAAAATGGCGAGCTGGGCTGCGGAGACGCGCTGAGTGGTGGAGGCAAGCGAGCAGAGCCGCTGCGGCCCTGGTAGTACGGAGCTCTGCCTTAGGGAACATGCACTTTTCCATTCCTGAAACGGAGTCCCGCAGCGGGGACAGCGGCGGCTCCGCCTACGTGGTGAGGAGCTGTTAGAGCTGGGCCGGGGCGGGGATAACGGGCCGTAACTCTCGGAGCTGCCTCCAGCTTTCGAACCTCACTGGAAGCCATCTCATGTCTCAGCTTCGTACTGAAGTCACCCCAAGCTCCAATAGGTTCTTTGGGCGATTGCTTTCCCCGGCCAGACAGCGACTGCTCTGGTGGTGGGCATTACTGTCATCTCCGGGAGGGATACTGCCGCACAAGCGCCCGAGTTTCCCTTGGACTAGGCCTTCTGCTTGGAACCCGGACTTGGGGGGAAAACCAGGCTAAATCCCGGGAAGTCTCGGAGCGTTGCGCAGACGGATCTGTCAGGCAACTTCCGGACAGGTTTCTGGGGCAAGAGGTGGTTTGGACGTCGACCCTGAGATGTTTGCCTGCTTTTGTGTCCTCAGGCCTATAACATTCACGTGAATGGAGTCTTGCACTGTCGGGTGCGCTACAGCCAGCTTCTGGGGCTGCACGAGCAGGTGGGACTAGCACCCCTGTCTAGATGCAGCTTCAAGCCCTTCCATACCCATAGGCGTTAAACCCCTTTCATTACATCCCCCTATAAGCTCTACTGCTACAGTGGAAGGCGACTCTGTTAGCATGACATTTCCGGAAACGCTCTGAGCATCTCTCACAGTTCCTGCTCTTCCCAGTACTCACACATCCTCCCTTCTCTGAGCTGGGTGCTTTTTCATCCTTTGCCCCGCATGGAAAAACGGAACCCTGTTAGCCATTCCTTCCATCACCTAAGCTATAACTTGGAAATTAATTCCCCCGATTAATACAAACCATTCACTGATTTCCTTGTGTGTTCTTGGTCCTTTCAGTGTGTAAGATGCCCGGTGGCCATGTACCACTGATGAATGCAATGTCCCCCATCCTCACCAGTGAGCTCTGTATTTATGTCTCTAGAGAACCCTGTTTCTACTAGCTGTCAGTCCTGGACGTTACCTAATTTCTTCAGGCCTTATTTTCTCCAGATGAAAATAGATTCTTTGATCAGCAAAGTCCCTTTAACACACAGAGCGTACTATGACTTTATTATTTGTGCACATAAGTGTCCCCTATAAATGTTCTCTACTGAACAGTCTTCCTAGGTCAATCAAAAGGCTTCTGGTCCCCATGGAAACCCACCCTGTAATGTGAAGGTGCTCATATACATTAATACATACTAGAATTTATACCTAAGATCCTTGGGGGTGGGGGTGTCCTGCCTCTGCCAAAGTCATTTTTTGGTCACATGACTTTTAAGAATTATAGGAACCCAGGAGGACTTGGGTGAAGCTCAGTTGTCACCTCTCAGTTCTCGTGTTTATGTGAAGAATTGTATATTTTCTCTGCATAGCTTCGGAAGGAGTATGGGGCCAACGTGCTTCCTGCATTCCCCCCAAAGAAGCTTTTCTCTTTGACGCCTGCAGAGGTGGAGCAGAGGAGGGAACAGCTGGAGAAGTACATGCAGGCTGGTGAGTGCGCGGATGAGCTCTAGGCTGGTGCGTGAGCCACAGGGAGAGACAATCAGGTGGCTGTCGAAAGCCCCATCTTAATTAATGGTCAGATTTACAAGTCTCTTGTCTGATGTTAATCAGCAAAGTGAACAGCCATCATGGATTTGAAATGTTCCATATTAGTAAAGCCATATGGAAACTTATCTCTGAGAAATATTAGTATTAATACTAGAATTGAGAGTAATTTGTGGGGAGAACTTTGTATCTGATATGCTTTAGATTAACATCATTGTTATTTCCCTAGTTCTGTAGACTGGACTCAACTAGATGGCAGCCAAGGGTGGGGCAGGTGAAGAATTTATGCAAACAGTGTGTGAGGTGAGGCCAGCTGGGGGTGTGGCAGGCCACCATCAGCCCAGGAAATGGGGTTGGGGGACCTAATAAGAAGAGGATTCGGGCGGGGAAGCTAAGAGTGAGTCTTAAGTTACTAGAACGTTGTTCTCTTGACCCCACAGTTCGGCAAGACCCATTGCTTGGGAGCAGTGAGACCTTTAATAGCTTTCTGCGTCGGGCCCAACAGGTGAGGCTTTGGGTAGAGTCCATATTTAAGAGAAGACCTGGTGGGGCCAAGCCATTTTAATTACATGGTTATTTCCTGGTACCTTTTTTTTTTTTTAATGGAACAAACCTTCTACTGTACCACTGAAGTCAAGAAAAGGCCAGCCTTTATTTAAGGATCATATCAGAGGGGGTTAGGAAAGTGGGGTGCATCTGAGCTGGACCCTAAGACCTACATTAACAAGGCAGTGCCCCCATCTCATTTGTTCTTACAGGAGACACAACAGGTCCCCACAGAGGAGGTTTCCTTGGAAGTGCTGCTCAGCAATGGACAGAAAGTTCTGGTCACTGTGCTGACTTCTGACCAGACAGAAGATGTCTTGGAGGTGAGGTGTTTGTGGAAGACAGCCCAAGTGCCCAGGGCACACTAGATTCTGCACTAAGAGCTGGTTGGTTGAGTTGTACTTCCTGTTCCCAGGCTGTGGCTGCAAAGCTGGATCTTCCAGATGACTTGATCGGATATTTTAGTCTCTTCCTTGTTCGAGAAAAAGAAGACGGAGCCTTTTCTTGTGAGTGTCGCTGGCCTTTACTGCTTGCTGTCAGGCAGCACGCTCCTGATGCCAGGCTGGGGCATTTCCTCCAAGCACGTCCGTGGTTCTCCTTCCTCTTCAGTCTCATGGCACTTTCCTTTTTTAACCTGTAGTTGTGCGGAAGCTGCAGGAGTTCGAGCTGCCTTATGTATCTGTCACCAGTCTTCGGAGTCAAGAGTATAAGATTGTGCTCAGAAAGAGGTCAGGGCTGAGCCTTAAAGCAGAGGAGGGCGTGGGCGGGACGGCTGGGCCTCAGACTGTAGTAGCTCTATCTCACTGAGGGAACAGCAGTGGATGTTGTATCACGCCTCCCACCCTTCTCCCATTCTCCACCGCTAATTGCCCCGTCGCTGCAGTGGTTTGCTGCCTGTTTTCCATTCTACCTTTGCCCATTACCCACTTCCACCTCTTGGCCTCACAGTTATTGGGACTCCGCCTATGACGATGATGTCATGGAGAACCGGGTTGGCCTGAACCTGCTTTATGCTCAGGTGAGTTTGGAGCTGCCTCAGAACCCTTGCCCTCAAGTGACTCTGGTATTCCACTTTCCGAAGAAAACTCCATGACTGGTTCTCGGTTCATGAGGAAGTTCCTAGAATATGGTCGGAGCTCCTTACGCTGGCTCTGTAAACTGATACGGTCAAGGTCTCCCTGCAATTAGCTCTTAGCTCATGCTGACAGAGTTCACTTTGATCACGTCACTGGAAGTATTGTCTCCACCCTATGTAGACGGTGTCAGACATTGAGCATGGCTGGATCCTAGTCACCAAAGAGCAGCACCGGCAGCTCAAATCTCTGCAAGAGAAGGTCTCAAAAAAGGAGGTGAGCTGGTTTTTGCCTTGTCTCCCTGCAAGGGTTACTAGCTCTGAGCTGCTCCGTCTCCTAACTAACCACACCTGGTGACCATTTTTCAGTTCTTGCGGCTGGCCCAGACTCTGCGGCACTATGGCTATCTGCGCTTTGATGCCTGTGTGGCAGACTTTCCAGAGAAGGATTGCCCTGTTGTGGTCAGTGCAGGCAACAGTGAGCTCAGTCTCCAGCTGCGACTACCAGGCCAGCAACTCCGCGAAGGCTCTTTCCGGGTTACCCGAATGCGGTGCTGGCGTGTCACCTCCTCTGTGAGTTTTTCTTTCCTTCCTTCCTTCCTTTTCTTTCTTTCTTTTTTTTTTTTTGAGACAGCTTCTAGCTCTGGCCCAGTTGTCTTTGAACTCATGACCCTCCCACCTCAGCTTCCCAATGGCTGGGATTAGCACATGTGGCTTTCTTCTGTGACTGACTGGGGATGAGAATTCCCATGCGAGGCATTCTGAGATGGAGATCTGGCAAGCCTTAAGCTTCCAGGCTACAGAGGTCCACAACTTGGCCGAGATGAATGCAGCCTGAGCCCCATTCCTCTTCTAGGTGCCACTCCCCAGTGGGGGCACGAACAGCCCAAGCCGGGGTCGGGGTGAGGTGCGCCTGGAACTGGCTTTTGAATACCTCATGAGCAAGGACCGGCTCCAATGGGTCACCATCACCAGCCCACAGGTATGAGCCCGCCTCAGGTTCCCAGGTCTAGGCTTAGGACTCTGTGAGTGGGAGTCCCTGTTGTAGACCTGGTGGGGATGACTTCTCTAGTCAGACTGAGCCTCGTATCCTCAGGCTATCATGATGAGCATCTGCCTGCAGTCCATGGTGGATGAGCTGATGGTGAAGAAATCTGGGGGCAGTATCAGGAAGGTAAGCGGTAGAGCCTGAGCAGCTGGGTGTGCCCCCGCTTTGTCCTAGGAATAAGGTTTCTCTTGGGAGGAAGGGAAGTGGTTGGGCTCTGAGGTAAATTTTCCTATCTGCATCAGTACTTTGGGTCTGTCCTCAGATGCTGCGCCGGCGGGTGGGGGGCACCCTGAGACGGTCAGACAGCCAGCAAGCAGTGAAGTCCCCACCATTGCTCGTAAGTTAATGTCAGTTAGCGCCTTGGTTCGCAGCCCGGCCTCTCCTTCCCCTCCACTCCTACATCTAACTCTTCTGCCTCCTTTCCCCCAGGAGTCACCAGATGCCAGCCGGGAAGCCATGGTCAAACTCTCAGTGAGTTACAGGGTTGGTGAGGTTGACTGTAGGGCCTCACAAGCTGCCACCCTCTGACCCTCCTCCCACCTCTGTTACAGAGTAAACTGAGTGCTGTGAGCTTGCGGGGGATTGGCAGTCCCAGCACAGATGCCAGTGCCAGTGCCGTCCACGGCAATTTCGCCTTCGAGGGCATTGGAGATGAGGATCTGTAACTCAGCTGTCTGGATGTCTGCCCTCTGCCTGAGGAGATTTATACAAACTTGCCCTGTGCCTATGCTCCCAAGTTAAGGGAGTCTTTTCCTCCTCCCTTCCTACTTTTCTGTTCCTCTTGGCCAGGGGCCCCTAACCATACCTTCCCTTTCCTGGGCTGGCTACACAAAAGATCACTGTCTTTTTCAGAACTGGCTCTCGATGCCAAATTAGCATTTAGTATTTGCACAAAGTCCAAGGGACTGTGGCTACCTGCCTTAGAGAGGAACTATAGCTCTCTATGGGTTGCTTCTGGCCTTTCAGGGCCAGGCCCATGGGCAAAGGGTGGGCAGAGGTCTGTGAATGGTCTGAGCAGCTCCCCGTCATTAAACTCAGCCTGATTGCAGCCTACCTTTGGTTCCCTCTCACTGCCCCTGTCACAAGGGGTAAGGCCTAAATAGTTGCCATTGCCAATTCAGCATAGACATGGCTCTGTTAGTGTTTCCTTTATTATAAAGCACTGAAATAAGTTAAAACAGTAAAAGGCTGGGCAGCTCCCAACCAATTCATCCGTGGCCCCTGGGAGCAGTGGTGGTGAATCCAAGGCCCTAACCATTTAGCTCATTAGGTACATGAGCTAAGACAAGGCCCCCTGGTCTATATGGCCCCGACCGTGGGATTCAGGTTGGTCCATATAGTGCCTAGGTTAGTCTGTGTGGAGCCCCTGACCAGCGGGGGAGAAAGGGAAAGGTGGTTTCTAGTCCATTTGTGTAAAATGCAGGAGGCATAGGGCTAATTCCTAGGGCCCCAGGTAAAAGAACCGAGTTCAAGGTGAGTCTGCGTGAAGAGCCCTGCTACCAGTAGCACCCAGGGCTGCCGGACCCCGAGTGCTCAGAACAGAGGGTGGGCTATGAGGCGGGGCCCAGCCCTCAGGGGTAGAGAGACCAGGCCCTCCTGCTCCACCGTGGCCATGCACCTTCTGATGACGCTTGTAGTTGTCCCAGTGGCCTGTGGTGTAGGCGCAGGTGGCACAGCGGAAGGGCTTCTCGCCCGTGTGTCGCAGCATATGACGTTTGAGGTTCATGCTCTGGTTGCAGCTGTAGTTGCAAAGGCTACACCGAAAAGGTTTGTCACCAGAGTGGATGCGACCGTGACGCTTGAGGTTGGCCAGGTTACCACAGGCATACGGACAGAGGGGGCACTTGTAGGGCTTTTCTCCCGTGTGGACGCGCTGGTGCCGTTTCAGGTTATCCAGATGAGCAGAGGCATATGGACAGCGGGCACAGCGGAAGGGTTTCTCACCACTGTGAGTCTTCATGTGCCGAGCCAGGTGGTTGGGGTAGTGAGTGGCAAAGGGGCATAGACTACAGGCAAAGCCTTTGTCACTAGGGCCCTGGGGTCCCCCACTGGCACCCCCTCCAGCCTCTCCTCGCATGCAGCGCCCACACATGGCAGTTCCCAACCTGCTGCCCTCACCCTCCTCCAGTTCTTGTCCACAGCCCCGGCAGGCCCAAGGGAACAGTAGCTCTGGCAGTGGTTCTGATCCAGTTTCACACAAACCCTCCCCTTCACCCCGCAGCTGCCCACAGTCTGGCAGGAAACTGGCACCACCTGGTGGCACATGGAGACTCAAGTCTGGAAGGATCAGAGCATCTGTGGGAACAATGAGATATGGGCCATTAATCCAAGTATCTCTATTGCTATCTACCCATGTCCCAAGATCGCTGGTGTTTTTTACCTTCTGATCGCCGGGGCATTGTCCCCTCCTGCTCTGTGGGACTGGGAGCCCGGGTTGGTCGTGGAGCACAACATCGAAAGCCACAGGTTGGGCAGGGAGGAGTGGGAGGCCCTGTGTGGGTGCGCTGATGCCGCCTCAGGTTGCCCAGGCTGCTGCAGGCAAAGGGGCAGTGGGGACAGCGGTAGGGCTTCTCGCCAGTATGGGTGCGGGTATGTCGCGTCAGGTTGACGAGCTGGGCTGAAGCGTAGGGGCAGCGGCCACAGCGGAATGGCTTCTCCCCGCTGTGTGTCTGCATGTGCCGCTTCAGGTGGCTCGAGTAGTGGGACACGAAGGCGCAGAGCCGGCATGAGTACAGTAGCCGTGGGGGCAGCGGGGGCCCCCCACCCGGCCCTCCTGCCCCACAACACGGCCCCTCACCTGTCGGCCCCCCACACAGCTGACAGGCTGGGCCTGGCCTCTCACCCCTGGCCTCCCCTGGACCCCTGGCTGGCTCCTCAACTTCACTCTCTGCACTTAGTGCACGGCCGCCCCCAGACTCGTCATCACTCAGCCCATAGGGAAGTCCAGGTCTGGCCCCCTGAGAGTCTCCTGGTGAAACAGATGTAGGAAAGAAACCGTCAACATGGCTCTTGACCGAGTTGCAAATGCTCATTTCTCGCGTGTGGCCCTTATTCTGCCTCACCCTTGATTTGGCCCTACCTCTCTGAGCTTAACTACTAACACTGGGGTTGACATCATTTCCAACAAAGGAAAAATACCACGGCCTTCAGTGGGGTGCAGGCTGATGTGAAGCAACATTAATTCTTGAGATAAGTAAAAATATAAAATCTTTTTTGTAAGCTCTGGTTTAGTAAAGCTCCTTTTATATAAGGCAGATTATGAAATGAAAGCCATCTCAAGTAGGCACAGTTTGGAGAAAGTGGGAACAATGTAGTGCAGATTACACAGGGCAGATTCTTTTATATGGTTTTTCCAAACTTTAAAAAATACCCAAGAAATGAGAGACATAAGGGTAGATAGAAACTGAAACCTCAGTACAAAAAGGATCTGCTGCTACCGGTCAAGGAGTTTTAAACGTAGCTTATTTACATAATTCCCTTCCATAAACCTCTTGAGTTGCACATAACAAGAAATGCGGCTACCCACCCTTGTATTCACACCACCTTTATCCAGGACCCAGAATATCAGCAAAATAAGGTTGCTGAGGGACCTTTAGAGAGTCCTAGGTTGTAGAAAGAGTGGTATTTCAGTCGCTGGCACCGCCTTCTAAAGGGCTTGAGTTACCAATAGCCATTAATCCTTACCTACGACCCTTAAACATACCTTCAGAGTCTCTCTCAAAGCCCATGAGCTGGTCGTTGTGGCCGTCACCTTCCTCCTCTTCCTCTTCCTCTTCAAACTCCAGATCTTGGCCTAGTAGCAAATCGCTTTCCAACACCAGGGCCCCAGGACCTTCATCGAAGGAATCTTCAGTGTCCACTAAAGAGGGGAGGGTGCTTGTGGAATCTCCCTCCCAAGCCGTACCCATAATCCGAACCAGGGAGCCAGCTGTTGTGAACTGCACTTCCCGTACTCGATGACCCTCAGGTTCCTTTAATACTTTGGTAGGGAGCTAAGATTCCAATTCATCCGCCCCTAACCCTCAGGAGTCCCCCCTCCACACTGACCTGAGCCCACTCTACTGACCCCACCCCTGTTCCTCCCCGCTCAAGGCCCCTGACCCCTGACCTTTGACCCCCTCGCATTTCACGGGCTGTGGATGGCTTTGCTTCCTTCGGGGCATCGTGACCGGCTCCAGCCCGACGCGCCTCCGGCCCGAGGCCGCCCGGCCCCGCCCCTCCCAGTCCGGCCCAGCCGTCGGTCCTTGCTCTTAGGATCCACGAGCCGCCTCCATACACCGGTGCGGGCTTTGGGCTGCCCCTGGCCCTGGCCCCGGAGCCCAGCTCAGGTCGCTCCCGCCGCCGCCGCCGCTTCCATTCATGGAGCCCCCTACCCCCCTCCGAAGACCAGCTGGTACCTCCGTACCCGCTTCCGCTTCCGCCACCGAAGAGCAACACGGGACGCCGCGTAGTTCCTGGGCTGTACAGTGGGAGCGCAGCCGCAGCATGACCAGGAAGTGATTGTGATGTGCTGCTAGCCGACCAATCAGGAGCTGAATGAGTAACCCAACCAGCCAACCAGGCAAAAGGTACCCTGCCCCCTCTGTATACGAACTAGGAAGTCATGCCTGAAGGCGAACAGCGCCAGGATGGCCTCCAGCGGGCTGCTTGCTCAGGAGTTAGCCACAATTTCCAGTTCCTGCTCCACACTCACTGCTTCCCTCCAGAGGCTTGGGACTCACACACAGGCATACACCATACACACAGTTCCTCCATATGGGGCCAGGGTAGGAGAGTAAAGAAGGACACTATGAGCACGATTAGCTTTTGTTTGGCCTTTAGTCTGAAAAAGTGTTGCTTGAAAGTGTACAACAGAGAGCGGGTGCAAGCGGCTAGGGGTCACAGAGCCGCCAATAAAAAAGAATGTCCTTAAATAAAGTGTTCACAGAGTAAAAATCAGAACTACCAGTCCTTCCCTCCAACACAACAGAGCACAGGCACAGAACCGATAGTCGATGAGCCCAAGGAGTAAGGAGGAGGCTGGAGAGGACAGCAGAGGCTCCCAGGCTGCTGCGTCCAGAGGGAGGGCCCTCTTTGGGATGGGCTGAGGAAAGCCACCCAGCCCCCTGCACACCTCATACCCACTGCTAAGGCTAAAGGAAAAGGACAGAACTCAGTCTCGGGTCCAAGGGCTCAGAAAACAGTCCACGTGGGCAGGGTCGGGTCGACTGCTAGTCCCGCTTGGCCTTCTTTTTGTCACTGTTGCCGTTCTCTTCAGAGCTCTCCGTGGAGAGTGCCTCCTCCAGTTTCCTCTTGCCACTCTCTGGCTGAAGCTCTACTGTGTTTCGGGGCTTGAAGCAAATGATGATGCAAGTCATGTTGTCACACCCTGTACCATCCCCAGAAGTGTCTGGTGCCAGGCACTGATCCAGCAGCTACAAAAAGGTTGAGGCAGTTTAGCCATAGCGTTTGAACACCTTCCTGCGAACTAAAGTACCACAAGAAGGCTTGTCCTTGCTAATACATCGTGGCAGGAGAGAAAGAATGGGCAGCAGTTATCACAAAAAAGAAACTTGTGAGCTTCTGAGGCCTAAGGCTACATCAGGGAAACAAGATCCACCTTTTTGATCAAGGTCTTCTAGTGTGTATAGTGATTACTACTACTCCCGGGCTCTGCTCTATCTCCAGAGAAGATGAGTCTCTGTAAACCAGGCACCCTCCTCCAACTTTAGACTCACCTCTTCCACAATGGATGACAATAACCGAAGCTCCCCATTTTCATCACGTTGGCTGATCTTTGATTGAATAAAGTCTACAACTTCCTGGCTGCTCATCACATTCCTGGGTCAAAAAATGACAGAATCTTTAATCCAACCAAAGAGTAGAGAGCATGTGGGTACCAGTGCTGACGCAGGCCAGTGTCAAAGCCGTGCCAAGTGCCTCAGCTCTGCCTTGGGCTTGGTGGGGGTTTTCAAAGTAATTATTTATGTCTATGAGTTCACTGTAGCAGTCTTCAGACACACCAGAAGAGGGCATCAGATCTCATTATAGATGGCTGTGAGCCACCAAGTGATTGCTGGGAATTGAAATCAAGACCTCTGGAAGAACAGTCAGTGCTCCTAACTGCTGAGCCATCTCTCCCACCCAGACTTGGTGGTTTTAGCTCACCAAGAAGCCAGCCCTGAAGTTACCCTACTTAGCTCCAAGCCTTACAGAAGTAAGGTTGCACAAGGGTGTTTAAGGGTATTTCTCCCACCAGTGCTCACCAGATGCCGTCACAAGCAATGACCATGAATTCATGGTCATCAGTGAGAGTCAGCACCTTGATGTCAGGAAGGGCAGAAATCATCTGTTCCTGGGGTGGCAAGCTTTTGTTTCTCTTGTAGAAGTGGTCTCCTGAAAGGTAAGAGTGGTGAGCAGTTTGAATAATTCCCAGATTTGTATTAGAAGCAGGTCAAATCTTTAAGTTCCATCTTTTCTAGTTTCAGATCTGCTCTCAGAACAAAGAGCTCATTTGCCTTTTTAATCATCCAGAACACGGGGGAAAGTCTAACTTTACCATTTTCACAGGTGTTTAAGAACAAAGAAAGCATGAGATTATTCTGAAGGACACAGAGCTTATTGGCAGTTTGGGACCCAGGACAAGACCCCCCCCATCCCCTAGTTTCTTAGTCCTTACCTATGGCCCTGGAGAGGTTGAGGCCTCCATTGACTCGTCCGTCCATAGTGACCTTGCCACCAGCATTCTTGATGCGTGCCAGCTCCACTTCATCCTCTGGTTTGTGGTCATAGGACATATCTAAAGCTTTGCCAGCCTCAGACACCACACAGCGAGAGTCTCCTGCATTGGCCACAATCAACTGCTTCCCTCGGATCAAAGCCACCACCGCTGTTGTGCCACTGTCAGACCCAGGCTTAAAAGGAACAAGTGGAGACTTGTGGAAGCTTCTAGGGAGGAGTGTTCCCCTCTGACCTAACTATCTATATGAGAGCTTTAACAAATAGGAAGAGCTGTCCAGAGACAGCAGCACGCTCCCTCGCCCTCTCCAAGGCATTTCTATCTAGACTACCCTTAAGAGTTCCTACTGCAGAATTAATCCTCCTGAGCATGAATTAAACACTAAAACACCAAGGGGATATACTTCCTAAAAAACAAACTCAGGAGCCTTATACTTGTCCCTTGTCCTTTCAAAGTCACTCGTCCCCGCCCCTACACACCTCTTCTTTGCCTTCCATTCCAGGGACCATCATCTCTTCATCATCCTCCTCCTCCTCGGCCTCCTCCGTGTCATCCTCGTCTTCCTCGTTCTCTGCCTCCTCACTGCTGTAGCCATCCTCATCCTCACTACATTCCTACCAGGAAGATTCCAAGCAACTGAGACTGGGTATTGAGACTCCCCAGTACCCACCTTCCCCAACATATACTCAAAGATATTACCAATCCCAACATCATGAAAATCTGAGGGAGGGGACAGACTAGGAAAAGCATGACAAACTGGCATTCTGAACTGGGTTCAGATGTCATCCGCAAAGGTGTTTGGGCAATTTTCCCTGGGGAAGATCAAACTAGCTAGTCAAAACACATTCCAGAGAATAAATTGTTGGAAAAAGGAGAAACCCAATTACCTAAAGTAGTAAAACCACCTTCCTGTTCTTCTCTAGGAGTCAGATATTGAAAGGCCAGAACTAAATCATTGCTACAGAGATGGCTCAAAGAGTAGTCTGATGACCTGTTCCTGAGGTTCAATCCTCAGAACGCCCATAGTTGAAAGAGAAAGCTATTCCTCTCAAGTTGTCCTCTAGCCTCCATAAGCATGCCCTGGCATTCAGGTACACACACAGACAACACAAAATTAAATGTTTTTTTTTTTTTTAATTTTAAAATTTTTTTTATTTTTTGGATTTGGTTTTTTCGAGACAGGGTTTCTCTGTATAGCCCTGTCTGTCCTGGAACTCACTCTGTAGACCAGGCTGGCCTCAAACTCAGAAATCCACCTGCCTCTGCCTCCCAAGTGCTGGGATTACAGGCGTGCGCCACCACCACCCGGCTATAAATGTTTATTTTTAAATTTTAAAGAAAAGCTATTTTTCTGAATATAAAATCAAAAAAAGAAAAAAAAAGAAAAAAAAAGGTAAGAGGGTTAAAGGAACTTGTAATGGTCGAGACAATGCACTCAAAGGCTAAAACCTAGAATATATGAGTCTTGGAAAATGAGTTAAGGTATAAGGAAGAGGGGGTAAGATGGTCAGTTAGGTGCTTGCTGTCAAGCCCAATAACCCAAGTCTCACATCAAAGAAGTAGAGAACTGGCTCATGCAATTTATATATCCTCTGACCTCACCAAACAAGCCACGGAACTATGCACAAACACACACACACACATACACTCTCACAAAGTATAGCCTTACCTCACTGTCATCCTCTTCTTCCTCTACCTCATCGGATTCATCCTCACTGTCCTCAAAGAACTTGGACTTAGCAACTCGAGGCAGCTTGTCAGAGGCAGAAGAGCAGGAAGGTCCAGCCTCGCCAGTAGCAGTACCGGGCTCACCAACTTGGCCTGCCTCAGTCCCATGTTCCGAGTTGGAGGCAAGGCCTATGTGGCCTTTGGCTGTGGGGCCATTTTCCTGGGAAGGAGTTTCCCTGGATGGGTCCTCAGGTCCAGCCTCCCCATTGAGGCCCTGGGGCCCTGGTTCATCGCCTGTCCCAGTTGCAGATTTGCTGTGGGGAGGGACCTTCTGACAGTTCTGCCCATATCGTGTCAGCAGCTCTTCAATAGTCATGGTAGCCTCTTCATGCAGCAATGCGGCCTCTTCATTGTCCACTGCAGAGAAAGGCTACGTCAGAGCCCCATCCCAGACTCCACAGTTCAGCAGCTTTCGATCATTTCTGCAGCCGAGGCTGAGCCTCCTCATTACCTCCCACCCCGAGGCTCCGCTTGCTCACTACTGGAGTCTCAGAAGAACAGTCCCTCACTTCTTCCTCAGTAGACCTTTTCTGATCTTTTACTCCTTTCTTAGTCAGAAGAGCAGTCATACTTCCCATTGTACCTCTCCTTTGTATAATCAAGTTGAAGCCTGCACTCTGACTGAGGCCCAGAAAGCCCACATAATAGCTTAGGAGAAGGGCTAAGCTATAATATAACCCCAGTCTTGAAGAAAGTCAGCACATATATAACAACCAGGAAATATAGGAACCAGGAAAATCTCATCAGAGTAACAAAATATAATACATGCAAAAATGCTTAGAGCTATGCACTGAACAAAGGTTACTTCTCTTTATGACATATGTAGTGTAGGTATAAGGCTTTTTTTTTCTTTTTAAAGTTTTTCAAGATAAGGTTTGTCTGTGTAGCCCTAGCTGTCCTAGAACTCACTCTATAAACCAGGCTGGCATTGCACTCAGAGATCTGCCTGCCTCTGCTTCCCAAGTGCTAGGATTAAAGGTGTGCCACCGCTGTCTAGCCCATATAGGGTTTTCTTATTTTAGTTTTTACATCCTGCCTGAAGTTTCCCCTCCCTCGTCTCCCCCACGTGCCTCTACCTACATCCACTACTGTTGCTCTTCAGCAAAGGGCAGGTACTCCAAGGCTATCAACCAAACATAAACATGGGGTATCTAGTTGCAATAAGACTAGGCACCTCCCCTCTTATCAAGGCTAGACAAGGCAGCAGGGTTTGAAGATAAGGGTCCCAAAAGCTGGCAAGAGTCAGAGACAGCCCTGCTCCCACTTTTAGAAATCCCACAAGACCAAGCTACTCAACTGTAACATATATGCAGGGTGCCTAGGGCAGTCCTATGCAGACTCCCTGGTTGTTGGCTCAGTAAGCCAGCTCCATAAGCCAGGTTAGTTGATTCTTGTGTTCTTTCATGGGAAAATTCCCCAGGTCCCTGGAAAGCCATTATTTCTCAGAACTGATAACCAACTGCTCATTTCTTTCTAACACACTCACCATCATCCTCATCTGCTACTTTGTCTTTATCATCCTCATCTTCAGTGGGTCTCCCTGCAATCTGGGCCAGTTCCTTAATGACTTCCTCTGTGGTCAGCTTGGCATCAATAGCCAAGAAGGCATCTTGTAAAGCCTAAATATAAGCAGAGTAGTATAAGACAACTGCAGTGGATACAAATTAACTGCCCAACACACATAGCTGTAGGCACAATGGGATGCACATTCAGGTGGGTCGTCAATCACACCAAGAGACACAGATAAAGTAGTTTAAAGACTTGAGAGAATAAGGTAAGTCTAAAAATACCCAACTGGGAAGAAGTCTGTTTGGTGTTTGAGGCATAGAACTCTTTAAGAAGAAATATAATAGATAAGCAATAGCTAGAGGTCAAAGAGAAGCCAAAGGTTGGGACAACCTCCAAGTGGAGAATTAAACTAACAGTATAGAAAGACAGACCTTCTGAAGCTTGCCTTCCTTGTAGGCCTTCTGATCTTTGATAATATCAGGAAGATATTTGGCACAGTACAAGGCAACCTCTTCCCCTAAAAGAAAGGTTTTATTAACAAAATAGTGTGTCCCCCACATAAGGACACAGGTGATGAGCCTTAGCACACCTGAGACCTAGCTATAGAACAACAGCAAAGTGTGACCCTGAAAACATTTCACTATCACTCCTCTGAGTACATTCCTTGACATTTTCTTTTCTTTTTTTTTTTTTTCAAGACAGGGTTTCTCTGTGTAGCCCTGGCTGTCCTGGAACTCAGAAATCTGCCTGCCTCTGCCTCTGCCTCCCAGAGTGCTGGGATTACAGGCGTGTGCCACCACCACCCGGCCCTTGACATTTTCTTATCCATAGTTCAATCCTGGAAAGTGGAAGAATAAAGAGTCCCTTTCTTGCCCATTAGTAAGCCTAAGATTGGGGTCTTAGATTGGTATCAATATAATCTGCTAAAGTTACCTCCATGTCCGTCGTAGACAGAAAACATGGCTGTCTCATTGTCCAGCTCAGGAATACAGTTGTGAGCATCCTAGAAGAAAGAACATAATCAGAATGTCTCATCAAGTTCACACACTATTTCTCCTTTATTTCAGGTCACAAGGTACTTTTATATCTTTGTAGCAAAACCCTTCTCTGGCTGGCCAGACATGGACTAGAAATGAGAAAGGAAGGCAGGGGATATAAGAATACAGGAGAGGAAGGCAAAGAAGGGCACAAGAAAAGCAGAATCAATCACACACTACCTCTGAACTATAGCATCTTCCTCGCTAGGAGATCTTGGTCCACAGAGTAGACTATTTTACTATTAGTTGCTTAGTAAACCTAGACCTGACCCTTTGGAGCTATAGAAAGACTCAGAATGCAGGCTCTTTTGTTCTAGTTTTGTTGTTGTGCTGGGATTAAAGGTGTGTGCTACCCCCCTCCCCCACCCTAGAATTCAGGCTCTTTAAAGTTACTTCTGAGCCCATGTGATAGCTCAGAGTTAAGGTGCTCACTGACAAGCCTATCTGCTTAAGTTTGACCCCCAGTAGAAGGAAAGAACAAATTCCTACAAGCTGTCCTCTGACCACACATGTTATTATAGCACATGAACACCCTCCCTCCAAACTAAATAAGTAAATATATGTGATTAAAATAAAGCTATTTATAGACCCATTCTCTGAATAAATAGTGAAATTCAAGAAAGAAAATGTTAAGCCAGGCAGTGGTGGAGCACGCCTTTAATCCTAGCACTTGGGAGGCAGAAGCAGGTGGATTTCTGAGTTCAAGGCCAGCCTGGTCTACAGAGTGAGTTCCAGGACAGACAGGGCTACACAGAGAAACCCTGTCTCAAAAAAAAAAAAAAAAAAAAAAAAAAAGAAAGAAAGAAAGAAAGAAAGGAAGGAAGAAAGAACAGTACCAGACAATATTGCACTAAATATACTTTTTAAAAAAGCACTGTAGCATCTCAACAAATTCTTCCTAAAGCTTAACTCAAGAAGCTATCCTCAGCTTAGAAAAATTAGATTTACAAGAGAATTCTCTTTACAACAAATTCAATTCCACTGGCACAGCATATCTGAAAGGAAGTTGGAAAAGGCCCTGGCCACATTAACATTTTTTTTATTAAAAAAAAAAAGTTTGACTATATTCTTCTAACAAATTTCTAATACGTCAAACTAATGTTGCAAAGTAGGACAGAGTTCAAGCAAGCCTGTCAAGTGCTGCAGCTATGTACTGTTGGTTACAAAATGAGCATGCTGACTCTGGCCACTACTTTCATTCAGCATTGTGTGTGTGTGTGTGTGTGTGTGTGTGTGTGTGTGTGTGTGTGTGTGTGTGTGTGTGTGTGTGTGCGCGCGTGCGCGCGCATGCATATGCTCTGTACACAGCCTTTCCCACACTGCAAGTTCTCAGTGCTATTGCTTTCTCACTCTTAGCTGACAGGCTAACCTCTTATACATTCCCTTACCAGAAATACCCCAAGTTTCTCTACCTTTCTCTAAACTTTCCTTTACCTCCAGTTCTTCTCTTTCTAGATTAGCATTTCATTTCCTCTTCAATTCCTGATCCCAACCACTCTGTCAAGAACTTATTTAGAGCAGAAGTATATAAGAGCAATCCAAACAGCCAGCCAGTCAGTCAGTCAGTCTCTCCCTCTCTCCTTCCTTTCCCTCTCAGTACAAATCATGTCACAGTTTCAAGTTTTCTTAATTTAGTAAAGAACAATACTTCTATACTTTCAACTGATGGTTCCTATAAGTCATCTCTTCTACCTTAATACTCCCATAAATAGGAGCACAGAAGACTCCATTAAAAAATAGTAACTGAGTTTCCCACCTTACATCTTTTTTCTTAACATTGATAGGTTTACTCATGTTACTTCTGGTGTGTTTTGTCTACATGTTTACATGTATACCATATGTATGCTTGATGCTCAAAGGTCAGAAGGAGGCATTGGATCCCCTGGAAGGAGGTTACAGATGGTTGTGAACCATCATGTCGGTACTGGGAAATCGAACCCAAATTCTCTGCAAGAGCAACAAGTGTTCTTAACGTCTTAGATCATCTCCTTAGCCTGGGTCTTATCTCTTCCTATGAAATTTTAACTGCCATGCCATCACCAATAGTCCATCCTCACCTTCCTAGCTGCCATTTATCTATTACCACATTGTTCCTGCCTTACTTTACTTTAAGGCACTCAGTCACCCTTACATACGATTCTCCTAATTCTAAAGTATTTTCCAACTACTCCACTTTTAACACAAATGCTTCCACTACCTAGCAAAGAATGTATGTACTCAGTCTTTTCTCCTATCCTTCCTAACACCACTCCCCATACTCACTCCTGTCTATTATACTCTACATCTCAGTGACTCTTAAGAGGCCTTTCCCAACTACACCAATGTTCTAAGCCTGCAGTATTTCCTGCCTTTACCAATGATTGGACACTGAACAGATACTACTTCACATTGTCATTCAATGTTCCGTGAGAAAGAGGAGTCCTATGTCCAAAGCTAGATTTTAAACCAGCATGCAAAAGCAAAGACTGTCTTAAGTTTCCTTATTGCTCTGGGGCCTAATGCTACCACAATACAGCAGATCCTCCACGTCTGCTTAGGATGGTGTTATGGCTTGCTGCCTAGAGGTGTATGTGTATGCTCTATAGAGACCAGGCACCCAGTATAGTGTTGCTGAAGTAACCAGACCCTTACTGTAAGACCTAGTAGAAGGGATTTAGGTCGAGGTTCCAACCTCATGAACAGAGTAAAGTTGGCTTTCCGGAATGGGCCAAGTCTAGTAGGGTATATTACTCCCACAAGACTGCTTATCATGAAGAGAGAGACAAAGAGCCTGAGTCATCTCTGGTCTCTTGCTTCCTATGTCTTAACAACACATGATTTCTTCTATTACTCCAAGACTGCTTATCATCAAGAGAGAGACCGAGAGCCTGAGTCATCTCTGGTCTCTTGCTTCCTATGTCTTAACAACACATGATTTCTTCTACATGTACTCCTAACATTTGCCACATGATTCTCAACAGAGTGGAGCAAATCATGCTTGAACCTCCAAATTTGTGAGCTGAAACTTTTCTTTATAAAGTACACCTTCAGGTATTTTGTCACAGCAATGCAAAACAAATTAACAAAGATGGAGTGTTCCTAAATGTCTCAGGACAATAACCTTAAAGATATCTTCTTCACTTACTGCATGATACCCAGAAATATAATTATTGTGATGTTTAGAAGAGATGAGTCAGAACACATACAACATAAGTCACCCGAGTAAGACTATTAGGCCTTGGTCGTACTAAGTCATATATCCCACAACTCTTTTGACATTGTAAACAACAGGTTCATCCACATTAATAAAGGGTTAGTTAATTCTCTTCTCTGATGCCAATCTCTGACAGCTATTTTCAAATCAACCACTTAGATTTATGATATGTATATATATGTATGTATGTATATATATGTATATACATATATATATATACACACACACACATTTACCTAAATCCTTATTAAGTCAAGATAAAAGATTCAATGGCAGTTACGAAGGGAATTAATTACTTTTCTAATTTAAAAAACCCAGTTGTGGTGGTATATGCCTAAAATTCCAGAATATAGGAGGTAAAATCTGGAGAATCAACAATTAAATGATTAGTTGGGCATTGGTAGTGCACCCCTTTAATCCCAGAACTTGGGAGGCAGAGCCAGGCAGATCTCTGTGAATTTGAGGCCAGCCTTGTCTACAGAGTGAGTTCTAGGCCAGCCAGAGCAACTCAGAGAAATCCTGTCTGAAAAAAAAAAAAAAAAAAACCAAACCGAAACAAAACAAAAAACACAAACAAAAAAACCTCCCTCAACTATACAATGAGTTTGAGACCAGTCTAGACAACACCAGACCCCGCCTCAAATTACCAAACAAAACGACCAGTGATGGGGCTTAGCAGGTAAAGATGCTTGCCATCAAACCTGCTGTTCAGTCCATGGGTCCCACACAGGGGGAAGGAGAGAACTGATGCCTACAAGCTATCCTCTGACCTTTACATGTGCACTATGGTATGTGAATGAGTCTCCCTACAACATACACGTAAGAAATAAATATAATAACAACAAACAAAACAAACAGCCCTAAAATATGATGTAATATCATATAACTTTAAAAATTAGGTGCATTCAGGCTGGAGAGATGGCTCAGTTGGTAAAATGCCTACCATGCAATTGAATTCTGATTCCCAGCACCCAGATAAAAGCCAGATAGTGCAGGGCTACATAATGAGACCCCATCTCAGAAAATAAAACCAAGTAGCTGGGCAGCAGCACACATCTGTGAACCCATCCCTGGGTGTGAGGATGGGCGGCAGAGATAGGTAGACCTCTGGAGTTCATCAGTGACATCTCAAAAAATAAGATGACAGAGATTCAAGACACAGGAAACCACCTGATGCCAATTTCTGGTTGCTACTCAAGCACATACACCCATGGACACAACCACTTAAGTAATTACGTATGCCACACACAACATATACATTATATGCATGTATTTGTTGAAGAATAAAAATTAAGTCAGTCATGCTTGGTACATACCTGTAACCTTAGCAGTTGGAAGGCAGAGACACAAAGAGAGACCAATACAAGTAGATAATTCTAGGCCATTTAGGGTTACATGAGAGTCTGTCAATTCCTCCACCATCAAAAGAAGGAAAAGGAAGGAAAAGGAAGAGGAGAAGAAGAGGAAAAAGCAGTAAGCAGCAGCAGCAGCCATCATACCGACCATAGAACAGTGGTTATCAGGGACTGAGGAATGTCCTGTGAGTAGAGCTCAAACTTTCCAAAATGAAGTGTGCTGAAAATTAATCAGTGTGAATACACTGAATACTACAAAACTGCATTTTCATTTTGAAATAGGGTGTTGTGTAGCATAGGGAAGCCTTGAACTCCTTCCTGCTCCTACCTCCCAAATTCTGGAATTACAGATGTACTGTCACATTCAGCTTTAAATTGTTGTACATGAGTGGTTAACATGTAGGTTTATGTGTAACAATTAAAACCGTAGCCAGGAGTAGAAGCATACACTATTGCAATCTCAGGATTTGGGAGGCATGTGAAGCATGAATACTGCTGTGAGTTAGAGGTCACCTTGGGCCAGACCAGTGAGGACTGTCTCAAAAAGACCTGAAAACAATCACAACAACAAAACCTCACAATTTACCACACCAAAAGTCCAAGCTAAGATGGTTTCATTGGTGAATTCTACCAATAGAAACATTAATAAAATTGATCTTATTAAGTAACATAAGTAATCTAGAGATTATTTAAAGAGTATGGGAAGGTTTAAGTGAATTATATATAAATATAACACTATTAGTAGTAGTAATAATTTGGTTTTTGAGACATGGTTTTACTAAGACAGCCTTGGTTAGCCTGGAACTCACTATAACAATCAGACTGGCCTGAGATATGACTGCCTCTGCTTCCAGAATGCTGGTATTAAAGGCATGCAACATCATACCTTCCTCATTGATAGTCTTATCAAGAGGGTGACCTGAATATCAGGATCTTTGTGAATTCCAAGAGGCACTTGTACTAATTCTTTTTTTTTTTAAGATTTATTTATTTATTATATGTAAGTATACCGTAGCTGTCTTTAGACATCAGATCTCTTTACGAATGGTTGTGAGCCACCATGTGGGTGCTGGGACCTGAACTCATTACCTTTGGAAGAGCAGTCGGTGCTCTTACCCACTGAGCCATCTCTCCAGCCCCGTACTAATTCTTTACTAACAGACTAAGAAGCAATATTTCTAACTCATTCTATGAGGCCCTATTATCCTCATACTAAACCAAACTAGTCACTTGGTGGTGGTACATGCTGTTAATCTCAGCACTCAGGAGGCAGAGGCAGGTGGATCTCTGAGTTCAAAGCTGGCCTGATCTACAAATTGAGTTCCAAGACTGCCAGGGCTCTGTAGAAAAATCCTGTCTCAAAAACAAACAAACAAACAAACAAACAAACAAACAAAACTCTCAACAAAATAGTAGCCAACCAAATCCAGCAACACTTCAAAAGGGTTGTTTAACACCAGGCGGTGGTGGCACAGGCCTTTAATCCCAGCACTCTGGGAAGCAGAGGCAGGCGGATTTCTGAGTTGGAGGCCAGCTTAGTCTACAGAGTGAGTTCCAGGACAGCCAGGGCTATACAGAGAAACCCTGTGGGGGGGGGGGGGGGGGGGAGGAACAAGTCCAAAAAACAAACAAAACAAAACAAAAACCCAAAAAAACAAAAGGGTTATTTATACTTAAAGACCAAAAGAATTCATGTGCTGAATAAAGCTAGGCTTAGCATTCAAATGGAGTATGCCAAACCCACATGGCTAGCTTAACAGACTTAAAAACAAATAAAAGCTTTTGACAGGACTGGAGAGATAACTCAGCCATTAAGATCACTTACTGCTCTATCAGGACCAGAGTTCAAATCCTAGCACCCACACATATTAGGCAGCTTACAAATACCTACCACCCCTCCTGGACTCGACTCTGTGGGCAGCTGCACATACACATCTATGTATAAAAAAAAAGTCAGCACTTAACAAAGCCAAGGACTTAACCAAACCAGGAGAATAAAGAACCTCCTCACTCGAAGCTTAGTGTCAGTGTTCTCACAATTGCAAAAACTTCAGTGGCCACAGGTTTTCCTTTACACAGCAGGCAGTAGACAGGAAGTTCCCGAAACTCCTTCTCTATGTTCAGTCAGTTTGCTAGTACAACTTACTGAATTCAGAAGAATATTTAGTGAGTCCAGGGCTGGCATCACAGAACTTTCCCAACAGACTAAGGCTCAGCTTTCATGCCCCCTGGGGATCACATTCTTTCAAGACTCTCCATACATTCTACTGTAAGCCCTTGGAACTCCTTGGCTGTTATATAGGCACTGATTAAGCAAATTACTGGCCATTAACAGATCAGCCCCTCTACTGTCCCTGGAGGTTAAGGATGTGTGCTGAAAAGCCCTAACCATCTACTGCACATCACTTTTTCTCCAGACAAGTCCTCATACTAAGTTATACAGGAGCTACCAGCTAATCACTCAGTTCATTAGCATACAAAAGACACTACTTTGATGAATTCAAGGATTTTAATATGACAGAAAATATGGGAAAAGGGCAAATACACATTTCCTACTATCATTCATAGCAATTCCATTCTTATGTATATACCCAAGATATATTTCCACACAAAACATTGTATACATATGTAGGCAATGTGCAAATCTTAACATCTATCAGCAATGAAGAGAAACATTATTCAGCTATTAAAAACCGATGGAATGAGTTGGAATATGTCAATGACACTTTAAAAATATCATATATAGGAAGCTGGAGGAAATAGCTCCCTGGTTAAAAGCATTGGTTATTCTTGCCAAACCAAAACCTGGATTTAGTTCCCAGCACCAACATGACCCCCCAGTGACTTAACTATCTGTAACTCTAGTTCCAGAGGATCCAACACTCTTCTGACTTCTACAGGTACCAGACAGACAGCCCTGTGAGGAGTTCAAGATCATCCTCAGTAAGTGTAAGGTTATATAAGACCATTTCAATCAAAACAAAGAAATTATCTTGAGAGTTTCCTGTTCAACATGATATCCAATTCGAGATGTTCTTTTAAAAAAAAATTAAGATGTATTTTCATTTTATGTGTATGGGCATTTTGCCTGAATTATTTGTGCATCACATGTGTACCTGGTACCCGAGGAGGCCTGGAGGAGGCCTGGAGAAGGTGTAAGATCCCTTGAACTGGAGTTACATACAGAAGGCTGTTGTTAGCCTCCATATCAAGGTCCTTTGGAAGAGCATCAAGTTGCTCTTATCTGCTGAGACATCATCTATTCAGCCCTTCAATAATCCTTTTTTCTTTTCTTTTTTTTTGTTTTTGGTTTTTTTGAGACAGGGTTTCTCTATGTAGGCTGTCCTGGAACTCACTCTGTAGACCAAGCTGGCCTCGAACTCAGAAATCCGCCCGCCTCTGTCTCCCAAGTGCTAGGATTAAAGGCTTGCGCCACCACCGCCCAGCTTTCAATAATCTTTTTATGATGACCACTAAACATATCAATACCAAATAGGGTATCGTGATCCAAACTTGTAATCCTAGCACTCTGGAGGCAGAGATAGGAGGATACCTGCACGTTCCAGAACAGACAGGGATACATAGTAAATCCCTGTCTCCTCTCCTCAGCTTCTCAAAAAGGTTGCAGAAGTAATAGTAGGTAAAGGCATTTGCCAACAAGTCTGAGCAACCTGAGCTGAATCCCTAGGACCTCCATGGTTGAAACAAATGAAATTTCCACAAGCTGTCCTTTGAACCCCACATGTGTGCTATAACACATGTACACACACACACACAATGTTAAAAAAATAAGACACAGACAGAGCTTTTTAAAGGAGGAAAGTAGTTCAGTTAAGAGCACTGGTTGCTCTTCTAGAGGTCCTGAGTTGAATTCCCAGTAAGCACATAAAGGCTCACAACCATCTGTAATGGGATCTGATGCCCTCTTCTAGCATCCAGGTATACATGCAGAAAAAGCACTCATTTTAAAACAAACAAACAAACAAACAAACACTGGAGAGATGGCTCAGCAGTTAAGAGCACAGTCTGCTCTTTCAGAGGTCCTGAGTTCAACAACCACATGGTGACTCACAGCCATCTCTAATAGGATCTGATGCCCTCTTCTGGTATGTCTGAAGATGGCTACAGTGTACTCATATAAATTAAATACTATTTTTTTAAAAAGTAAAAAATAAATAAATAAATAAAGGGGGAGTATTTATTGAATTTTGTAAAATCCTAATTCCACAAAACAATTTTGCTTCTGTGAGAGGAGCCTCACATTCCTTTTCCTCTTAACAGTACAGTGCATTTAAACTGGACTTCTCATCAGCCACCAAAACCTCAGCTCAACAAGTTGGAGGATCGCTCCAATCCACATAGAAGAGGAATACAGCACTAGAGCATTTTACATGCCTCCAGCCCCACCCCAAATTCTAGTTCCACAGCAAAGGGGTTGTAACGAGAGGCAGAAGATATGAAATGCCAGCTTTTGATGACTACTATCCACCCTTGGTTCAAGAGAGGGAGTAAAACAGGTCTAAAGCCGTGCCAGACATTTACTAATTTCTGTAAGGTACACTAACATAACCTTACATGAACCATCTTTAGAACCAAGCCAACAATGTAAATGGGCTTCATTATTTGGTGGAATTAAGCCTGTTCCTTAGGAAATGAGGAACCAAGACATAGCATAACCCTTCCCCACCTTTTTGGCCTACTGAGCCAAGATTAGATCAAGATCTTATTTTCTGAAAGATTCTTTTAAAAGACTAGATACTTTAGTAACTTTCTTATAATAGCAATAGTATACTATGTAATACTTTGAGGGAGGAAACAATCCTAGAAAGAAAGTATCTATGCAGCAGAAAACATCTGAAATAGTACTTCAAGATTAGGCATATTTTCTCAAACAAAAGTAAATCCAGGAATAGCACAGCAGGAAGGCTTAATGCTCAAACAGACTGTCTTTTAGAATGAAGATCATGGTTTCAAGAACAGTTGAGCAAAATTCTCCATACCAAACAACCCTAAATTCAAAATAAAGATCTCTAATCACCAATGGAGGAACCAAAAACAGAGGGAAATGCTTAGGAGAGAAGTAAAATCACAGAATTTGAAAATACTCAAGCAACTCAATTCATAAAGAAAACTAGAGTTTCCCCGAAAGTGGAAAAACCATTTCATCCCACATAAATGGAAATTAAGAAACAAGAAACTTGAAAAGTCTATGAGAATAAAAGAACACCATAGCCTAACCCAAACACCAGCCAGACTAACATTATGGCTCCCCCAAACCCTTTGACAGAATGAGATAGCAGCAGAGGCCAGAAGCTGGCACCAGATTCGGTGGAGCTGGAAGCACAGGTGGTTGTGACCTCCTTGACATGGGCACTGAGCATCACACTCTGGTCCCCTGTAAGAACGGCACGTGCTCTCACCCACTGAGCCATCAAGGCTTTCCTTTTGAAGCTATATTCAGGTATCTCCAACTTTACCCAGCCAGTTCTACAGCATGCCACTGAGAAATATGTAATGAAATATGAAAGCTGTGCTTTAGTTTGACACCTATAAGCACCTATTGTCTTGAACACCTTAATACAATTCTTTGTATCAAGGTACAAATACCCTAATCTTTCTAGGCCTCAATTTCCAAGTTGTCAAATGTGGGCGCTGAGCCAGATGAATAGGACCCTCTCCTTGCTGAAACTGCTCATCTAGATTCTAGATCTAGATAATCCTAGAGCTGGTGAGAATAAATTTTGAGTATGAGAACAAACCATTTAGGTTCACACTGTCATTCCAGACCTAACCACAGGGAGGAGCGAGGGAATTTGAGAAAAATCCCCAAGGGAAACTATTTGGCTGTTACCTGTAGCCCACCTACTTACTAAATAGAACATTTCACTAGTCCCTTTACTCAGACTTCACACAAAATTTCTCAAAGACACGCATTCCCTGTTCATTGTAGTTTCACATCCATTTGCTCAACACTGTTAATCCAAATGAGTGCTTTCCTTTCATCCAAAGTGGATTTTTTCTTAAAAAAAAAAAAAGTTATTCGTAGATGGTGACGAAAAAGATTGATGAAAAGACTGAAAATCGAGTAAACTAAATTATATGCACAGGAAAATGACAACTCAGTAAGTTTAAAGAAATCGAGTAAGAAAAAATAACAAGCATATTTAAAATATATATACAAAATAAAAGCAAGCCTAGTGACAGGCACAAAGGTCGTAAAAGGTTTGGAAAAGAATACGAACAGTGACAATTCTCGAAGGTCAAGCTGGGCTTCTGAAATTAACACGAGGTGTCTAAGACTAAAAGCAACCGAGGGTTAAGAATGGGAAGCACATTATTACCCGGGCTCCTTTTCGCCATCAAGTTTGTGGCCCCAAGAGGCCTGCCACATCACGAATTTGAAGAATAAAAACGAACCAGTCATTCACATCTATTCGGCCAATAAGCGAACAAATAGCGAGTCTTCCCTCTTCACTCTGACAACTACACCCCATGCCGCTTGTAAACCTGGAGGGCTGGGCTGGCACCGGAGGATGGCGCGAAGGTACGGAGACACGGCGGCCAGTGGGCGGAAGGTGCCTCTTCTCACATGGCAGGGCTCCCGCAGCCACTAGCCATCAGGCCGCCGTCCCCAAGCTCCAGCCGCTCCCTCTCCGCCCGGATCCCGCGCTCGCCGCCGCCTCCCGCACCGTGGCTGCAGGCTCTCGTCAGGGACCCTTGCTCGAGGAGAACCCCATCCCCCTCACTCCCATTCTCTGTCAGGTTCCTGCCATGCAGTGGCCAGCCTCTGGGGCCCTGTCTTACCTCCATGGAGACGCGCCAGCCTTGCATGGCGGAGAAGCCGTAGGGCAGCGGGAGCCGCGGGGCGCCAACCCCGTCCCCGGAGCACTTCACCGTGTTGGGCTGAGAGAGGTAGGCACCCATGGCGGCGGATGGCTGGCTGCCTGAGGGGCAGGTAAGCGGGACGCGACCCTTGCCGGCGCCGGAGCCGGGGCCCCTGGGGGCGCGCGTGGCAAGGAGCGGGCCCGGCTGCGCAGCCGACGCAAGGTGCCGGCGAAAGGCGCGAGGCCGGCTAGGAGGCGGTAACGGGACGGGAGCGGGGAGAGGGCGGAAGCGGAAACCGCGCTGTTCCAGGCCCCGCCCTACTGGCGCGGTGAGCCGCTGCGGACGGTCATTTCCTTAGCAACTCGCCCCGCCCTCGGGGACAACGGCCCGCCCAACCGCCGCTCCCGCGAGACTGATTGCCACGCCCACCAACGGCCGGGGTTGGAGGGAGCCGTGGCAATGTGCAGCCATCTCCTCGCTGACCGTGCTTTACTCCGGTGCTCTGGCCTCAGCATTTTCTGCCTGAAGTCTCTTTTGTGTGGGACCTGGGGCTTCCAGTCGCGTCCTGCGGTTTTGTCAGCCCAGTCTCTCCCTCTTTCCCTCCACACGCCCTCAGATTCCGATAAACCCCGCCGGATTCAGTTCAATTAAAGTTGATGAGCGTTTGTTCTGCGCTTCCGCGGTTTTTGGACAGGCTCTGTGAGGCCTGTACTGACAAAGGAACACGGAGACCTAGGTCTGTGAAAAAATTCCAATTAATACAGGGTAGGAACTGCTTGGTGCAGTGCTGGGTGAGACGAGCAAAGATGCGGGAGCGAGCCTGGTAGAGTTAAGACCCTCGAAGAAGGTGACGTTAAGCCGCGGGAGAAGGGAATACATACGGTTACAAGGCTGGAGGACTGAGCAAAGTGTAGACGACATTGAGCTGGCTTAATGAGGAAGCTGGCTGGCCCCTGTGGAGAGATTCTAAGTAGGAACAGATCAAGCGATGGCCTAGTATCAAGATGGGCAATGTGGACGTCACTGGGCTGGTGCCTGTTTTGCGTTGGTTAGTCTGATTCCGTGTGCACTGCACACCAGAGGAAGAGTCTGGTGGGTACTGTACTGGTTAGAATGCTCTAATCTGAACGCGATGGACTAAAACTGGGGCTGGCCGCGGGTAGTAGGGATGGAGGGGCAATCCAGCAGGTTCTTTATATAGATTTTATATAATGAAAAGGAGTACTTAACCTAAAGTAAAAGAAAACTCACTGGAAACAACTGGGGACTAGAGAGCTGGCTCATCCAGCACCCACATGGCTGCCTTTTAACTCTGGTTCCAGGGAACCAGACGCCCTCTCCTGGCACCAGGCGTACAAGTGTTGCACAGACGTATATGCAGGCAAAACACACATTTTAAATAAAAATCAAAGTTGTCAGTAATTCCAGTTCTCAACCTCAGAGGCTGAGGCAAGATCACAAATCCCAGGTTTCAGGCCAACTGGGCTATAGAATTAGACCCTCAGCTCATAAGCAAATCCCAGAATTAGTTATGGTTCTTCAGTTCAAATTTTTTTAAAAGACTTATATGTGTGAGTACATTGTCTTTGTCTTCAGACACACCAGAAGAGGGCATCTCTCTTCAGCCCATTTTTTTTGGGGGGGGAGGGGGTTGGTGTTTTGAGACAGGGTTTCTCTGTATAGGCCTGGTGGTCCTGGAACTCACTCTGTAGACCAGGCTGGCCTGGAACTCAGAAATCCGCCTGCCTCTGCCTCCCAAGTGCTGGGATTACAGATACGCACCATCACCGCCCGGCTGCCAAATTTCTTAATTATCACGAATGTTGGTCCTTTCCACAACTCTCTCCTTCTGTGCGTTCTAGAGCTCTCCTGCATTTCCCTAATAACTCCGTTCAGTAGTCAGGCTTCTTGTGCCCCCCAAACCATGCTTTCACCCACAAAATACAACTCTCCACCTACCTTTCTTGGTTGGGAACCTCTCCAGGTTCTCTCTTTCCCCTGCAGTAGTTTGCACCCCCATTAATCTTTTTTGTGTCCCCATTGTCCCTAGCATACTGTGTGTGCTAAATCTTAAATGTCTGTTGAATTAATAAATGGCACCAAGGCTTTGACTTTGGATGGCAAAATTAGATGGGTGCATCCACACACACGTACACACAAAAATGATGCCGCTTGGTATATGCACCAGTTGGGGGGAAACTGTCTTATTTAGGGTGAGAGTTTCCTATAGAAAATAGTAAAAATTCTGGGTTGAAGTTAGGCAGTGAGGGTAGATTTGAATGAAGCTTGCAAGTTGGTGTGAACCTCAATGAGATCTCTGAAGAAGTGGAACTAGGGGAGCATGAAATAACTCTGCTGCTACTGTTGCTGTTTATTCTTGGGTTTGGATTTGTTTCTTAAAACATGACACTAGAGTAGTGTGACTTACAATCCTGGCACTTGGAAGGTACAGATAGGATCAGGAGCTCAAGGTCATTCTTGGCTACATAGCAAGTTCTAGTCTTGCCTGGCCTGCATTAAACTATGAAAATAAACACAAGACAAAAAGACACTGAGAGGAACATAGATTTTGCTCTGTATTATCTATTTGTATTATCTATGATTTTTTTCTTACAAGTTATTCAGGTTGATATCTGTAAGAAAAAAGAATTTAATTGTCAAGATTTATTTTTTCTCTTTTTTATTGGCCATTTTCTTTATATTTCAAATGTTATCCCCTTTCCTGGTCCCCTGCAACCCTCTATTCCATTCCTCCTGCCCCTGCTTTTATGAGGGTGTTCCCCCACCCACCCACTCCCACCTCCCCACCCTGGTATTCCCCTACCCTGGGGCATCAAGCCTTCACAGGACCAAGGGCCTCTCCTCCCACTGATACCAGACAAGGCCATCCTCTGCTACATATGTGGCTGGAGCCATGGGTCCCTCAAGATTATGTATGTATGTATGTATGTATGTATGTATGTATGTATGTATGTTTTTTTTGTTTTTTTCTAGACAGGGTTTCTCTTTGTAGTCCTGGCTGTCCTGGAACTCACTCTATAGAATAGGCTGGCCTCGAACGCAGAAATCCACCTGCCTCTGCCTCCCAAGTGATGGGATTAAAGGAATGTGCCACCACTGCCCAGCTCAAGATTTTTTGTTGTTTGTTTTTTTGGATTTGGTTTTTTAGAGACAGGATTTCTCTGTGTAGCCTTGGCTGGCCTGGAACTCACTCTGTAGACCAGGCTGGCCTCAAACTCAGAAATCCGCCTGCCTCTGCCTCCCAGAGTGCTGGGATTACAGGCGTGCGCCAGCACCGCCCTGCTAAGATTATTTTTAAGACAGACTTTCTCTGTATAGCCTTGGCTGTCCTGGAACTCAGATCTACCTGTCTCTGCCTCCTGGTATTAAAAGTGTGTGCCTCCACCACCCAGCTCAAGATTGATTTTAAAATAAAAAACTAAATATATCCCAAGTACTCCAAAGATTATAGAGGGTTGCAAGCCTGGGTTACTTATATAGGACTTCCAGAGTTCAATCCTGAGCTACAAAGAAAGACTGTCTACAAAACAAAACAAAATTCTAAAAGTGCCAGCTTCTCTGCACAAATATTAGAACAAAACAAAACCCCTCCATCTATTACCATTTAAATGCTAAGTATGGAATAAAATCCTGTTGTTGGAAACAAAACAGGAGAAAGACAAAAGTGGCGGATAAGAATCGGAGAGAGAACGAGGCACCCAGAGCACCGTCATGACAAAATAGAGACCCTAAAGGGGCGCATGTAAACTGGGAATGATAAGGATGTTATCAGATCCTTATAGTAATATAAAACCTATCATATTAATCCCCATTCCTTCCTAACCATAATAGACTTCTCTAGACCCTCTTGTTTTTGATTTTTGCTTTTGAGAGTCTCATGTACCCTGGGCAGGCCTTGAACATTCTGTGTAACCCAGACTTTGAATTCCTGTTCCTTCTCCCTCTGGCTCCAAAGAGCGGGCTTCACTGGCTTATATCAGCAACCCTGACTTTCATTTTATTTTTAATGTCTATGATTGCTCTGTCTTTACACATACCAGGCAAAGGCAACAGATCTCATTACAGATGGTTGTGAGCCACCAAGTGATTGCTGGGAATAGAACTCAAAACCTCTGGAAGAGTAGTCAATGTTCTTAACCTCTGAACCATCTCTCCAGGCCCTGGATTTAAACTCTTTTTTTTTTTTTTTTTTTTTTTTTTTTTTGGTTTTTTGGATTTGGTTTTTGTCAAGACAGGGTTTCTCTGTGTAGTCCTGGCTGTCCTGGAACTCACTCTGTAGACCAGGCTGGCCTCGAACTCAGAAATCCACCTGCCTCTGCCTCCCAGAGTGCTGGGATTACAGGTGTGCGCCACCACCGCCCAGCCTAAACTCTTTTTAAAAGTATAAACTGCAAAAACTTGGCTTACATAGTGATAGAACCAGTTCCTACATGTGCACTTGAGGGACTCATGGGGTGATGAAGAGCTCTCAACAGTACACAGTGTGTTTGTTTAACAGCAAAGGATTGAGAAGCTGAAACAGCAAAGAATAAAGACATGGGATTTGATGGCTGTGAATGCAGCTTGTACTTGACTTGACGGCTCCTACAACAACAGAGCCAAGGATCGCTAGCTCGCTCAAGATTTTCTTGTGGCCGTTTACTTCAGATTGGTTGACTACAAAAGAGAGCTACCAAACGTCATTTTAAAAACAGTTTATTTCCATGTGGCTCTCCTGAGAGAAGAAAGTGCTCGAAAAGACAAGGGTGTTTTTGCCCATGGTTTTTCAAACCCAAGAAACCAGGGACTAGGAGTGCAGCTAAGAGGAAGAGCTCTTCTTGCCCATGGAACGTGAGGGCCAGGTTCAGTGCTAAGCACTGACAACAAGAAAAAGGAAGCGTGGGGAGGGGGTGATTGTGAACTTCTTACACACACTTGCACATCTTTGCAATTCAAGGGACCTCAGTGCAGCCAATATTCAAAAGCCAAATGCTCGATTTTGTGAGACCAGTTCAGTTGTAAATGTAAACACAAGGCCACTCAAAAAAATGTTAGTTCACACGATGCAAAATAGGCTATGTTTGTATTTTATATATTTATTATTTTTAAAATATACATTTTCTAAAGGTGCCTTGGAAACACAAGATCATCAAAAGGCAACACACCACAGACTGAGAAAACAATTTGAACAGGAAAGATGCTAAGGGAGTAGGCTGTGGGGAGGGCAACCAGCAGCAGGCCTCCAAGCCTCTCGGCTTTCGGCTTCTTGGGGGCTCTGAGGTCCAGCTTCGACCATTTTTGTATTTTATGCTGAAGACATAACATTACTCGTATAAATGTTAGTATGGAAACCTAGCAGCCTTGTTTCCAGCGTCGGGGATTGAACTGATGGCTGTATATGCAAAGTACTCAATCTGTTAGGTGGTTTTTGATTTTTTGGTTTGGTTTGGTTTGATTTAGTTTTTTGGTTTTTTTGGATTTGGTTTTTTTGAGACAGGGTTTCTCTGTATAGCCCTGGCTGTCCTGGAGCTCACTCTGTAGACTGGGCTGGCCTCGAACTCAGAAATCCGCCTGCTGGGTTTACAGGAGTGCACCACTACTGCCCGGCTCTGTTAGGTGTTAAAACATGATTGGTTAAAAAAAAAATGCTTGTTTCTCAAGGGAATAGCAGTTTTTATGTTCCTCTCTGTAGTGAATAAAGGCAAAAGAGTGATTCAGGGAAAAACACCACAGTGACAGGATACTGGTAGAGTGCTTCCATAAGATATACAAAGCTTTGGCAAACAGAAACCTGGGCATGCTGGGCACTAGGAAGGTGGAAGTAGAATGGTCAAAAGTTCAAGTCCTCCATGGCTACCTATAACAAGTCTAGTCTGACATGCAAGTAATCTATCTGAGAAAAGGACTTGGGCCTGAGGAGTGAAGTCCCCATCCCACAAGCATTAGGACCTAAGTAGAGATATGCAGTCTACATAATTAAAAAAAAAAAAAAAAGCAGCCACAGTGGTGGGAGTGATTAGATGTGTGCCAGCCATGGAGGGTGGGGGGTAGGATGGGATCCCTGGAGGTTTGCTGGCTACCTACCTAGCCTGGTCTACTTGGTCATGTACACGCGCAGGGAGAGAGAGAAAGAGAGAGACAGAGATACAGAGAGATAGACATTGAAAGCCAGAGACTAGAGAGAGATTATAGATTTAGAGCTAAGAGGGAATACGGAATTTTGAAGTTACTAGAAGAGCTAGAGAAGAGTCTGTGTCTGAACCTCTGGGCTAGGTCTATTTTCCTCTTTGTACTCAAAATGTGTGTGTGTGTGTGTGTGTGTTTCAAATTTCTATGCATCATGGTATTTCTGCAGCTTCAAAGACTTTCCATTAAGATAGACAGCCCCACCCAGGCCCTTTAATATACAATTGACCAACCTGGAGCTAAACATCTGTCAGTTCCTTATAAAGGTTGGTAATCAATATTCCTCTTCCCTTGTCATTCCAGGCACCAGGGGACCACTCTAAGGGCCCGTCCTACAAGCTCTGCTGCACCTTGTCTTTCCTTTGCAACGCCAATAAAGCTTTGGGTCCATACTTTGGATTGCTACTGTTCTTTCACCTGGCCTAATGGGTGCTTCTTTGTCCCACGAGACTGCAAGGTATGTAGGACAGCCTGCCAAGCCTGTGAGTACGGTGGTCTGTTTTTCTTTTTCGTTTGTTTGTTTGCAGGTGTCATCTAGCCTTAGTAGGACTTACGACATATCTGAGACTGACCTTAAAAGCCTGATCTTCCTTCCTCCCACGCGCTGGGGTTACAAGAGTGCCCCACTACATTTAGCGTAGACTTTGTCTTCTTATGCCTTATCTTGGTCTTCTCTTATGGTGATCTGGCTACCAACCTAAAAACACAACCCCAAAGTGAAACTGTGTGTGTGTGTGTGTGTGTGTGAGAGAGAGAGAGAGAGAGAGAGAGAGAGAGAGAGAGAGAGAGAGATTGAGACAAGGTTTCTCTAGGATAGCACCCTGGCTATCCTAGAACTTGTTTTGTAGACCAGTTTATACATCAGCTCCTATCTCCTGAGTGCTTCTACATCTGGCCTGTTTTGTTTTTGAGAAATTGTCTTGTTGTGTAGCTTCAAACTCTCAATCCTCTTGCCTCAGCCTCCCAAGTATAAGAATTATAGGCATGTCCCACCAAACTCAGCTTCCCAGCATGGGCCTTTTAAGTCAGAGAAGTATCATATTTACAGTTGTATTTTTGTTTCTAGAAGAAGAGACACCAATCTGGATATGATCTGGTTTTACTCAAGGCAATCACTAGTAGAATGTGTCCCTACACATTCATGCTGGAAATGGCCGTTTATCAACATTTAAATGTATTACCTTGAGACACTGCGACTTTTCTATTTATTAGTAGTATAAAAGATGTAATGTAGCCAGATTGTACCCTTGAAGGGAGAAAAGATAATTTTCTCCTTACCAAGTAAGAATATGCATGGAAATATCTTGTAAAATTCTTATTTGCTCCTAGGTACTCTACATTTTTCTAAGCCTTTGCTCACAGGAGATCCCAAAACTGGGGCCACTCAGAGAAAAGTATAAATGTCATCCTCACGCTTCATTCAGGAAGCCAGACAGCCTGAACCACTGGTATCTCACAGGTTGTGCCATTTAAAGGCAAATCATACAAATTCTGGATATCACTGGAGACTTCTGATACTGCCATTGGAAGAGGTGAGTGTTTCTCTCCGCATTGTTCTTCTGAAGATATTCTAGAGCGGAAAAAGAAAGGGTCTTTCAGTATCATTGCTTGGCATTAGGATTTTAAGGCATGGCACAGTTTGGAGATTCCTGGGAGGAAACCTGCAACATCAAGAATCCAGGCAGGCACTTGTAGTGGCACCTGTGTCTTGTTAAACTGAGGAGCCTGGACAAAGGCTGTGGCCTTGAGAATAAAGTAAGAAGCTAGGACTCAGAGGGACAGTGTATGATTAGCAT
>NC_067477.1:116303898-116323361 GCF_947179515.1 Apodemus sylvaticus
TGTTTGAGACAGGGTCTTTTTTTTTATTTGCTGTTGCTCATACTTGAACAGCTGGTTCTGGGCTCCTGGGATTCTTCTGTATCCACCTCCAGTCATGCTTGTGGACAACTAGGATTGTGTATGCTACTGTATCTGACTTTTCACAGGCTCTGGGCATTGATATTCAGGGCATTACAGTTTGACACATGATCGTTACCCACTGAGCTATCTCCTTTTTCTTTTAAGGTAGAATATGTTTATGTATTTGTGTATATTAGTTTTCTTTATAGATTTAGCTATTGATGAACACTTATATTGATTCCATTACTTTCTTTGGTTTTGTGAATAGTCCTGCAGTGCAAAAAGGCATGAAGACATGATTTGTGATATATTGGTTTCAGGTGTGGAACTACTGGATTTGTTTATTATTTTTGTTTTGTTTGCTTTGGTCTTTGCAAGGCAGTATCTGGATAGTTTAGAATTCACCATGTAACCAGAGTGACCTCTAATTGGAGATCTGCTTGCCTCTGCCTCTGTAGTGCTGGGATTCATGGCAAGTACCATCATGTCTAGTCCTCCATTCTTTACTATTGCAATCACAGCTTGTTTATAGGAGTTCAGCAAATAGTATCATAGAATTTAAAAATCAATAGGCTATATAGAATTTGTAACAGAGCATTGCATATTTTATCATTATTCATAAATTGTGATACTTTATTGTATAAAAGCTTATGTATAATGTGTATAGTTTTTATTTTTTTTAGAATTAGTTGTTAAAACATTTACCCCATGGGAGATGTACTATCCACCAGTGATGTATCATTGTCTAAAAAAAATGTGAGTCTAGGAGTGACCAATAGGAGTGATGTAGCAACAATGAGTCAAGAAAGAAAAATAGAGAACAAAGCTGTTCTGTAATTGATAAGAAAATTGACTGAATATTGAAGCCAGAGAGTGAAAAGAGAAAGATAATGAAAGAAAACGAGAGCCATAATATACAGAAACCAAGTCAGTTCTTTGCTGGTACAGGGAGGGCAGTGTGGTCACTGCAGGGTGTTTGGGTTGGTATTGTTAATATAATGGACTACTGATTTCAGCCTGCTGTAATCTAATATCAGATTATCTCTGATCAGATTATATAATATTAGAAATTAACATCTTAAGCCTTGAATATTGAATATCTCCAAGTGTTATTCTTTCTTACTCAGAACCAAATTAGTTCTTACTTCCCCACTCCCATTTATGCTGGAGCTTGAACCCAAGCCTTTACATATGCTGAGCAGGCACTCTACCACTGAGCTACCAACAGCTAGAAAACATTTTAACAGTTTATAAGTGGAATATAGTATGGAACAACTGCGTGTTCTCTATTACCTTCTAGAGGTTGCATCATAATTACATTGCTTTTTAATCTATATACTCAATTCTGTTTTATGTATCACAGTTGTTAAATTTTTTTCTAAAAGTTTTATTTTCTTTAGATTCTCTTGATCTTGAACCTGGGGATTAAATTTAAAACTGTTTTCTTTGTAGCCATGCAGGATACACGTACTGTGGGTCTTGTGCTGCCCATGCTTACAAACAAGTGGATCCATCTATTACGTAAGTAATGCGGCTAATTAGGAACAGTTTGGGACTGTTGTAATGGTTGCTTTGAAGTACAAGTAATATTCCATTCTGCTTTTTCTTATGTATTCAGTTTAATTAGAGCTTAGACCTTTCAGGAATTTGTAGACTAGGAAATACCTTAATACTTTCTCCTTTGAGTATTTGAGTATTTGCTTTGTCAAATGTTTCAGTCTGATACTACTACAAAGTGAAATATTTGATTTTTCAGTTTACATTATAAACCCAGATGTGAACATTTTAAACAAAGAAGATTTCTTTGTTCTTTTTAATCGTTTTTATAATTTCTAAAAGCAAAAATTTTATAACAATAAAGAAACTAAATTGGAAAAGTTTTAGAAATTTTCTATTTAAGTTTTGGTCTGAAAGTCTATCATAATCAAGGTTATTTTAAATAACACTGTTTTAAACTTTTCTCTGTTTGGTTGATTGTTTTGTTTTGTTTTGTTTTGTTTTGTTTTCCGAGACAGGGTTTCTTTGTGTAGCCCTGGCTGTCCTGGAACTCTGTGGACCAGGCTGGTGGTTGAATTTTTATTGATGATGCCCTGCTATGACAAAGATTAGTTTGGCTTAGGGATCTAAATAAGTCTAGGGTCTGTTCTGGGGGATGTGCAAATTGAAACTTAAGCAAGCTGATGGAAGGTCAGGATGAGGAGGGGAAGTGAGGGGAAGGGTGGACAGTGTTGGGGACAGCGAGGAGGGAGAGCTGTGTGCACACTGTAAGGAGAGAAGGGCATGAGCTGTGCGGTCACATCTTACCTGTACTTTCTAATAGCTAAAATTTGGGATCATTTGAAAGTATTTAAGCAAATTTGATTGATATTAAATTGTATATAGCATTTTAGAATTGTATATAGCATTTAGAAATCAATTAGGAGATCATTTTGATCATCAATATATGCTGAATAATAAATATATAACTGTTGGCTTGAATTTTAAGTAAGTTCTAAGACTGAGTCCTAAAGTAGAAAGGGTTAAATGCAGTAAGACTGTAACAATAGCATTTTGTTTTAATATTCAATGCTGAATAGTGAATTACATAAATATGACAGCTTAATTGATGCAGTATTTTGTGGAAACTGAATATTGCCAAGTATGATGATGTACACTTGTAATCCCAGCAGATAACAGGAGCCTGAGTTAGGAAATAACAAGTTTGGGGCCAACCAAGAGCTACATTGTAAGGCCGTGTTATTGAATAAATGATGAACCACATTATGAGACATAGTAATCTGAGAAAATATCACATCATAGTCTAAAAGGAGACTATAAGTTTGTGTAGAATTGAGAAGAAAGTATACTATAGGAAGTAAAATTTTTCATAAGAAAATATTTTTAAGAACAGTAGTCATTTACAGATGATGCTTTTCTTTAAAATTTTTATTCTTTGATAATTTAATACATGTATGTAATGTCTTTTGATCATATTTACTCCTCATTATGCACTCTTACTCCAGTCCTGCCAAGCTCCTGTTTGTTAACTCATTGAGTTTAACTGGGGCTGCTTGTATAAGTGTGACTGTAGTTTACTTATTATTAGCACATGATAACTAACAGTGATTAGATCACTGAAGATGACTCTCCCTGAAAAATCATTAACTACTCATAATAACATACAATATGTATGCTTGTGTTGGTTTTTATATAAATAATGGACAAATTGGGAAAGTAGTAAGGAGTGTAAATATAATCAAAATTGATGAAATTCTCAAAGTATTTATAAACTACTACATTAAAAATAATGAACATGACATTTAAAAAATTTTTCTTTGGTCTTTTGACTATTTGTTTTGATTTTCGCTTCTGTGTTTTGTTAGTTTCTTTTCTTTTTCTTTTCTCTCTCTTTCTCTTTCTTTCTTTCTTTCTTTCTTTCTTTCTTTCTTTCTTTCTTTCTTTCTTTCTTTCTTTCTTTCTTTCTCTTTCTCTCTCTCTCTTTTCTCTTTCTTTCTTTCTTTCTTTCTTTCTTTCTTTCTTTCTTTCTTTCTTTCTTTCTTTCTTTCATTGATTTATTTATTTATTTATTTATTTATTTATTTATTTATTTGGACACCCCAGAAGAGGGCATCAGATCTCAGTACAGATGGTTGTGAGCCACCATGTTGGTTGCTGGGATTTGAACTCAGGACCTCTGGAAGAGCAGGTCAGTGCTCTTAACCACTGAGCCATCTCATCAGCCTTCTTTGTTTTTTTCTTCTTTCTGTTTTTTTTAAAAACAAGAGGAGAAAGAACATGAAATTGGGGTGGGTAGGGGAATGGAGAAGATCTGGGAGGGGATTGAGAAGAGGAAAGAACATGATTAGAATAGAGTATTTGGAAAAAGTTTAAAAGAGATCTTAATGAGCTACAGTTAAAAAATAAACCTTGTACAATGATATTTAAAAAAGAATTGTCAAATCATTTTCATGATGAAAAATAAAAAAGTTTCAAGTGCAGAAATAGTTGTATAGGCAGGAAAGATGGCACAATAATTAGAGCACTAGCTACTTTTCCAGAGTACCCAGGTTCAATTCCTAGCACTCACTTGACAGCTCAGAAACTGTTACTGTAGTCCCCACGGGATTTTATGCCTTCCTCTCATCTCTCATACCCTCTTCTGACCTCCAAGGGGTACCAGGCATTCAGATGGTAAAAAACACACACACACACACACACACACACACACACACACACACGACAAACACACACACACACTCTCTCACATAAAATAAATCTAAAACATTAAAAAGATTTAGAAAAAAATTAAAACTATCAAAATAATAAAAACATTGCATATTAACAAATGTGATTTTTTTTGGTGGTGTGTTCGATGATGCAAATCAAATCCAGGATCCTCTATTATAGACATTTATTGTTAGTCCCCAAATACTGTGAAACACTAAATGAGAAACAAGTATATTTCCTCTTATAATAATGAAAGATAATGGGGGGAAAACAGGTTTACTCTTACATTTCTTTTACAAAATATAGCTTGGCTTGGTGGGGGCACACCTCTAATCTCAGTACTGGGATGGAAAGGCAGACGGATCTCTGAGTTCCAGGACATCCTGGTCTATATAGTGAGCTCCAGGAAGTCAGGACTACATAGAGAGACCCTGTCCCAGAAAACCAAAGCACAGATATGTATATAGGTTTGTTTTTACTTATACATTTATTCTAACACACACACACACAAATCTGTTGTACTTTTTAATTGTTTTTTTTATTTGTTTTGGGGACAAGACTCTGGCTTTGTAGCTTAAACTGGCCTTGAATTTGAAGCAGTCTTCCTGCCTCAGCTTCTGAAGTGCTGGCATTACAGGTGTGTGCTACCATGCCCAGACTTTGGATTATTATATAATTTAGGTAGAAGATACCTCTGTACAGAGCTCATGTCTGTTTCTGTACTCAGTTTGTTATGATCTATTTTTTTTTGGCTAAAGTATAAGAAGGAAGCCCATTCACTCACACACACACACACACACACACACACACACACACACACACACACACACACACACACTTTCAAAAGGGAGGGAGCAGCAGGAACCCTGTCCATTAAACAGGAAATATTTCGTTCTAATACTAAGTCAGAACTTACTAAAAACAGCTTCTTGAGAGTCACTGCAGATCTTTCAAGGGTTTCACTATATAATTTCAAAATTATGTTTGTTCATATTGCCACCTGACCTAATTTCACTTGAAAGCTTCAAATTTATTCTGTACAACAAGTATGTCAATTGTTTTGCAGACCTATTTTGTTTATTTTGGGAGAATTTTCTGCCAAATACCTAGTATTTGTGTAGTTTTTAAAAAAGATTTATTTATTTTGTATATATGAGTGCTCTGTAGCTGTCTTCGGACACCCCAGAGGAGGGCGTCAGATCCCATTACAGATGGGTGTGAACCACCATGTGCTTGCTGGGAATTGAACTCAGGACCTCTGGAAGAGCAGTCAGCACTCTTAACCTCTGAGCCATCTCTCCAAGCCCATAGTTTATTTATTTATTTTTTTTTTTAAGTGAAAGCTATTCCATGAAAAATATGTCTAGTTCAGCTTTCAGCTCATAATACACAGGTGATTTTTTTCTCTGAGATACAATGTTCATCTGAAGAGATGATTTATGAATTGATCCCCAGGGTTTTGACTGTATTTTGTTATGCAGTGTTAAGATGTGTTCGAAAGAGTCAAGAATTTTGGTGAAATTAACCTTTGAAAAAGAGTGTAGCAATGAATGGATTAATGACACATGTTGGTTTCACTGCCCTGAAAGTTGTGCTAACAGTTTTACTTTCCCCCATTCCTGCACTTTAGAAAGCAGAATCCTTTCCTTTCACTATTTTGAACTCTGTGTACTCCTTTACAAGGTCCTGTGTGTTGTTAAGAATATATAGATCACACTCTGATAACTGATATAATAGACCCTGAGTGATTTGATTTCAAGCATGGGAAAGGCATTGGGAAAGATTCACTGAGGACCTGGTGTTTAAGTTAAGTTAAGCCACCCTGTGGAAGGGTTGGCATCATAAATAATTAAACTTCATCAAGGAGCTGTAAGACTAGTGTATTCATAATGTTAACAATCAAGGTGGGGGGGGCAAAGGAATACAAGAAGTTGCTAGTTCATTTGAGACTTTAAACCCATTTTAGGGACTAGGAGGATGGCTCAAGTGAAGATTTGAGTTTGAACCCATGCACTCATGTAAAATCTTCTTGTGGTGGTGTCCTAGTGCTGGGGAGTTGGGAGGGCAGGTGGTGTGTAGTTAGGAAGATCTTTGGGCCAACTTGTTGGATAGCTCAGCTTAAACTATGAGTACTAGTTTCAACTAGAGACCTTGTCTTCCGAAGTGCAGAGCTCTTGAGGCAGACCCCTGGTGTCAGGCTCTGGCTTGTGCATGTGCTGGCAATAGTGTATCTCTACACCAACCTCCACCTCTGCCCCAACTCATAGACATGTACTAATCCCCCATCCTTCTGATTTTTAAGGGTTTTACTTGAATTCATAACACTTGTTTTTTGTTTTTTAAGACGGAGTTTCTCTGTGTTGCCCTGGCTGTCCTGGAACTAACCTTGTAGACAAGGCTAGCTTGAAACTCACAAAGATTCGACTGCCTCTGCTTTCAGGGCACAGAGATTAAAGGTGTTGGCACCATCTATGCTCAGGAAGGACTTTTTAAAGTAAAGGCAAGGGAAAGTGAAATGATCAGATTTGTGTTTCAAAAGATCATTGTGGGCTGTTAAAGGATTTAAAAAATGGGACATTTCATTTCGTTTCTTTTCATATTGACAGTTGTAAATTCTTTCCTGGCTGCTAACAAAATTAAAAGCTACAATCTGAAATTGAAGAGGCTCTTAGGTAGAAACATGAATTTAATTTATATATTTCAAAAAGCTTTGTAGGACAAAAAAAGTAAAGCCCATGATATTTTTAGTCTTTAGTTAAAATATTTTCCCTCCCTGTGAAACACCTTTAAAAAATTACTTATGTTCCATTAGTTGGAATAAGTAGTGAAAAAAAAATGAAGGTGAGTGCTCATAGACCATATTCATTATAATAACCTCACAGAGGTGAGTTCTCAGGAGCTGTAGTGTGGGAACTATAGTTATTTCTAGGAAGATGTGACTCCCTGCCAGCCCTCTGTTTCATAATAAAGGCTTCATTTACCCATCCAGTAACAGCCTGGATACCAATACTGAGGTTATTTCTTTAAAGGCAAAACACCTTGTTGTTATTAAAGGGAAGAAACATAGCCTTGTGCATTTATTTCCCTTCAAACAATTTGCATTGGCTTGCTGTTTATGGATCTTGCAAAGAAAGAAGAAATACATGAACTTCAATGTGCCTTGTTAATTTTCTTTTGTTAGCACTTTAGCTAACAAGTCCTATTTTGACCTATTCACTATTATCTTGAATATGCCTGTTTCTAACTGTTGCAGTAATATCTACCCTTTTGTATGTGGCTTTTGTATGTCATTTTAAAGGATTTTAACTTTTTTTTGTTTTGTTTTGTAAATCAGTTCTGGAACTGCACTAGATTGGTTGTGGGTACGTACTAGAAAGAATTTATTGGGAAAACATCTGGCTAATTCAGATTGGTAGGAACTCTTCTATATAGGTTGGGTTTGACACAAAGGAACGCTAATAAGTAGTCAAGTCTCAGATGAAGGCCTTGGGCTTCCAGAAGACCACTGTTGTTTCATCTATGGCATAGTGCTCATTGCCATTTATTAGATTAATATAAGCCTTCAGATTGACTTCTTGTTGTCATTGTTTGAGAGAGAGTCTTTTGATGTAGCCTTGGCTGTTCTAGAACTCTGTGTAAGCCAGGCTGGCCTGGAACTTGGAAGAGATCTACTTGGAAGAGATCTTACCCTCTGAGTGCTGGGATTAGAGGTGTGTGCTACCATGCCTGGCTAGAGTCTGACATTTTAAAATTATCATTTTATATTTTAACTATATACCTTAGATTTTTTTCAAAAGCATTCTGATATTAAATATTATATACTTCATAGAAACTGATTTCTCAACCAGAACTCCTCCCTGCTCCTTCCATAATAAGGGTTTTTCCTCTCCCTCCCTTCCTCTATCCTCTTTTTCTTTTCCCTTTTCTTTTGTAAACAGAATCTCACTATGTTGCTTTGATAGCCATATGTTCCCGTGCTCAACTGATTCCCCTGCTTCAGCCTTCTGAGTATTTAATAGAGTATAGACATGCACCACCATGACCAAATGCCATCCATTGTTGCTTAGTTCATGTATTTCTTGGCATGAATCAAGGTATCTAAATGTTCCCAAGTTACTATTTTATACACATTTCACATTAGACTTTAATAAAAGTATTTATTAATATTTATGTTCTGCTATGATAGAACAGAATGGTATCTTTTGGTTTTTTTTATTTAAGAAAATATGAATTTGACCCTCACTCTTTATGGTACTGATGATACATGTGATACAAATGTGGATTGCATTGCTAACAAGATGGATAAAGAGGGGCTGGAAAGATGGTTCAGTGGTTAAGAGCACTGGCTGTAAACCTTAAGAGGTCCCTAGTTCAATTTTCAGCACCCATGTGGTGTCTCACAACATAATGGAATCCTGTGCCCTCTTCTGGAGTATAGGCATACATGCAGACATAACACTTAAATACAAAATATGTATAGGTAGATCTTTTTTAAAAAGATGGAGAAGACAAAGGGCAGAAGAGATTGTTTCTGACTCACATTGGCCCAAGGATAAAATAGTTCTGAGAATAACTTAATCTAAAAACTTCCTTTTATCCTGTATTCTTCCCCAACTTTGAAGTGACATGTTTTAAAAATTTTTTTACTTAGCTTAATAATAGATTTTGCTTTTCTTTCTTTCTTTCTTTCTTTCTTTCTTTCTTTCTTTCTTTCTTTCTTTCTTTCTTTCTTTCTTTCTTTCTTTCTTTCTTCCTTCCTTCCTTCCTTCCTTCCTTCCTTCCTTCCTTCCTTCCTTCCTTCCTTCCTTCCTTCCTTCTTTCCTTCCTTCCTTCCTTCCTTTCTCTTTCTTTCTTTCTTTCTTTCTTTCTTTCTTTCTTTCTTTCTTTCTTTCTTTCTTTCTCTCTCTCTCTCTCTCTCTCTCTCTCTCTCTCTCTCTCTCTCTCTCTCTCTCTGCTTTGCTGTCTGTGAGCTACAAAGATATGTTCCACTACACCTGACATTGCCTTTTTTTTTTTTTTTTTTTAATGGATAGTGTCTGAGTTTTTTAAAACAAGTTGGCTTTGAAATCCCAACCCTGAGGGTATCTCCTTCTGGGTCATCCTGAGTGTTAGGGTATAGGTGAATGTTGTCATACTTGGTGCAGTAATAGAATTTTGTCAGAGTATATTGCCACAGCACACACTCCTTGTCCTGCAAGTCTCTGACAGTGAAAGAGCCAGGTCCTTTTTCTCTGTACATAAGCCCACTGCCTATTTTCTTCTTCTCACATTATTTCCCCTTTAGAATATTTAGCTTATTTATGTTAAATTGCAATGTGGTAAGATTGTTTTATTTGAATTTTAGAAAACAGAAAATATATGGTTTCAGAATTTAGGTTGTAGAGCAGGTTTGGACATTTGTTATGAAATAATAGGAAGAAGCTAAGTTTGCTTTGGTGTTGAGACAAAGGGGTTATGGAAGTTGTAGCTAATGTTTAGCCCAGTTGTTTTCTTTAGATAGATTACCTTGGAAATCATGCATTATAAAGTTTCTTTGTGTTTGAGGATAGAGAAAGTTTATTGAATGCTTCTTTTTAATGTTGTTTTACATAGATGTTTAGAAGTTTGTAGTTTTATTTATTTTTATTAAAAACTTAGAATTTTAACATTTTTATAGCTGAAATATTTAAACTACTTTGAAATATGTCTAGTTATACACTTAGAAATGAGTTTTATGTATAGCATGTTTACCATAAAAATTTATAGCTGGTATATGCAATTATTAGACAGAAATTCAGATTAAAACTGAAGAGCAAATTCATTTCTATTGTAATAGAATTCCAAGGACTGTGGTTTTAGTTCACAGAAGTCTCACTTCTTCATATTTCAGGAAAACTAGAAACCTAGTGTAATTAATGGCCTGGTGGGGTTGGTTTCTTTGAAGCTCCTCTGTTTGGCTGCTAGGCCTCTTACTGCATGACTGTTGGGCATGTCCTTGGAGTCATGTGTTGTGGTTGTGTCCCCCGTGTCTTCCACCCCGCCCCATTCCCAGGATCTTACTATGCAATCCTGGCCAGCTAGAGCTCACTATGAAACCCAGGTTGGCTTCCGACTTGGAGCAGGCCTTGTCTCGGGTCCAACATTCTGGGATACGTGGGATGCTAGTCCTGGCTCTGAAGTCTTTTTATGTCAAGTTGATAAGGGCCTCATTTTAACTCCATTAGCTCTTGAAAAACGTATCTCCAAATTGGCCTTCAGTCAGATGTGGGAAGTTAGAATTTTAGTATATGGATTTTGATGAGAATATAGTTAAGCTCTTAGGTTCACAGAATGTAGTAAAAGCAGGTAGTCAGTGTAGAAAAGCAAGTAAAATTTAAAGTTACTTTTCCTTTTATTTAATAAGATTTGTGTAGAAGTACCTTTGTTCTGTGTTTCTGTTATGTATCTCCCAGCCGGAGAATTTTCATCCTCGGGCCTTCCCATCATGTGCCCCTGTCTCGGTGTGCGCTCTCCAGTGTGGACATATATAGGACTCCTCTGTATGACCTGCCTATTGACCAGAAGAGTAAGTATACAGAGACCATAGCGTTCAAATAGAAATCAAAGCTCATTTAATAAAGATTGCAATTTCATTTAAAATATATTAAAAGACACAAATATAAATAACATCTCAACTAAAATTTTTGGTAACTAATCTGTATAGACCAGACAAAAAGTGGTATTTTTCTCTTAACTACAAAAATATGTTAAAGGCACTTAGCTCCATACCATAGTGGATATATTTATATTTAGAGAAATACTTTGCTTGTGCTATACCATGAAGCAAGAAATTAGTGTACGTGCCAACCTACACTAAAGACTTGGCAAGTTAACTCTTTTTTTATGTATATCACTTTTTTCACTTTAAATGATGGCAATAATACTTTCATTTCCTCTCATTGTTTTTTAATGGGAAAATTATATTTTCTGAAGCTCTGGAAAATAATATAAAAGTTTTAAATACATTTTGTTTTTAGCATGTGTTAATTTTTTGTGTCTATGTATGTATATATGCATGCATGTGTGTTGGCTTGCAGGTTTGTAGTCATATATGTGTATGTAAAGGTGCATGCATGTGTGCTGATTGGAAGCCTGAGGCTGACATCAGGTGTCTTCCTTGATCATTGCACCCCTGACATATCATCAAGGCAATGTCGCAGACTGAACTCAGAACTCACTACTTTGGCTTACCTCACTTGCTATCTGTAACTATATCTATCTATAGCTATATCTGGGGAGTTCCTTTCTGTTTCTTGTATACTGGGGTTACAAATGGGCTTGTCATAACTGTCTAGCTTTTACATGCATTCTCAAGTCTAAACTTCAGGTATTAAACTTGTGTGGTAAGCATTTTATCTGCTAAGACATCTGTCTAGCTCCCATGTCCAATTTTTTGATTTTCCTTCTAGGATTCCAGAGGTTGTATTGTGTGTGTGTGTGTGTGTGTGTGTGTGCTCCTGTGAGTGAGTACATGTGTGTATTGTATGTTCTTTTTCTGTGTTGCCTACATTTTCCTTTTGAGACCTTGTCTCTCACTGGCCTCGAACTCACCTAGAATGGTAGGCTGACTGGCCGAGAAGCCCCAGGGAGTTTTCCTTCCTCCTGGGGTCATAAGTGTGCACCAACTATCAGACATTTTTGTGTTTATTCTGGGAATCCAATTCAGGTTCGTGCTTTTATTTGAGAAGTATTTATCTACTGAGAAAGTCATCTTCCTTGTTCCCAGATGTCCTATTTTTGTTTAGCTGTTCCTTCCCTCCCCTTTCCCCTTTCCTTTCGTACATCCCTCCCCCCTCTCCCCTCCCCTCCTCTCCCCTCCCCTCCCCTGCCCTTCCCTCCCTTCCCCTCCCCTCCCCTCCTCTTTCGTACACCCCTTCCCTTCCCCCCCTGCTCCCTTCCTTTCACCTTCCTTTTTTTCTTTCCTTCCTTTCTTTTCTCCCCCTCTTAACAGGGTTTCCTAAGACGGTTTCTAGCTCTGTAGACCAGGCTGGCCTTGAACTCACAGATATCCACCTGCCTCTCTGCTTCTGAGTGCTGGGATTACAGGCCTGGGCCACCATGCCTGGTTGTTTAGTTGGGCTTTTTTTTTTTAATGCAATAAATGTAATATTAAAATCTTATAAAACAGTAGAATCATATACCTGATATACTCATTACCCCTACTTTACTCTGAATTTCCCTTCTCCTGTTTCTTTCTGTATAATAACTTGAGCACTCCATGAACTTGAGAGTGTATCCTTTTAGCTCATTAAATTATACTTCAATTTTGTAAGAGATGCTATTGTTTCATTAAAGTTTGCAGTAATTTCTTACATCGAATGATAGGTATCATCTGTAAAAGAAATGGTTAGCTGTTTTAGGCCTTGCTTTTTACAGTTTGAGATTGTGTCATAAAATAGTAGCAATTTCATATTTGAGTAGCTTTTATTAATTAGCCTTTCTGATTGACATAACTTAAGAGACACAGTTTCCTTTTGTTTTTTTAGGTTTGTTTATTTTATGGATATGACGGTTTTGCTCACATGCATGTCTGTGCACTGCATGCCTGCCTAGTACCTGAGGAGGGCTTTGGCTCTCTTGACACTAGAACTGTAGATGGTTGTGAGCTGGTTATGTGTGCTGGGAATGACCCTTGGGCCTCTGCAAGAACAAGTGCTCTCCCAAGTGTGTGTGCCCTCCCACCTCCCCATTTTTAAAGGCCTGTTTGGAACAAGAAAAACAACTTTTTTAAAAAATACTTTTTTAAAAGGTGTTTTGTAGAAATGAGATTTTAATTTCCATTTCTTTTCCTTCTGTTTTTTGTTTGTTTTTCCCTTCCTGTTCTTCTCCCCCTCCTTTCTTTCTTTTTTGAGAAAGGAATTTGCTAGGTGAACTCAAGCAAATCATGATCCTAATCTGTAGCCCAGGTTGGTCTTGAGTTTGTGATCCTCCTGCTTTAGTCTCCTGAGTAGGTAGGGTTATTAGTGTGTGCCACCAGCCCTGGCTCTAAGTTATTTTTCCATTGTGTTTTTAAATACTAAATTTCACATACTGCTCTACAATCTTTATTTTAAAGTATAGCTCATCAGAGATAACTAGATCGCTAGCTAGATCATTTTAAGTTGTCATAATACTGTGGTGGATTTATGATTTCTGTTGTAAGCTTGGATTTTGGGAAAGATAGTATTTGAAGTGAGAATTTTATGTTGTTGATATGGTAAAAACTACATAATTATAAAAACAAAACAAACCTAAAAAACTTACTAACATTATATGCAAATAGATTGGTTATTTTTGTCTGTTATATTAGAAATTCTTATGAGGTGTTTTGGTTAGAACATTTTTTAAATTCAAAGAATGGCTTAGACCCAGAGTTTATTTTAGAAATTTAAAAGGAGCTGATGAAAATGTACTGTTACTATCTAAATGGTAAGTCTATATGCATTATATTATGTAATTAAATTAGTCATTCTGTCTTTCACTTATAATTAAAAAAATGGAGTATGTAGTGCTTTTGTTTCTTGCTGTAGCTTATAGTTGGATGCTTATAAAATAAATTTTTGCATTAATATTTGTTTTAATATATTTTGAAATCTCTTTAGTTTACGGAGAGCTATGGAAGACAGGAATGTTTGAACGCATGTCTCTGCAGACAGATGAAGATGAACACAGTATTGAAATGCATTTGCCTTATACAGCTAAAGCCATGGAAAGGTATATTAATTAATATAAGAAATCCCAGAGAAGTCATAGATATTAATTTCTTTGGGATTATTTTAGCCTAGGATAAGATAATTTGTTGAAGCAAGGAGATTAAAATTTTATTTAAAGTAAAATATAAATTGGAGATTGCAATGGCTTTATGAGGATTAAAGTTGATTTTTAACTATTTGTTAAGGTTGAACATATGAACTGACCTGTTTTTTGTTTTTGTTTTTGTTTTTAAAGATGGAAATTAAAACAACTCGTGTATTTAGGCTGATGTATCTTGGTTTGTTTGGAATAATAGCAAGCTTTTTGATATTTTTGGATAATTATTATATTCTTTGTGGTACTATGGTTTTAAAACTTTAAATTTGGAAATGTCTTTGGAAGTCAGTCTTTTCAGAATTTTATAAAGGTTCCCTTAACATAGAGTGACAATGGGATGACAAGGACGATGCTGCTGTGTAGCACCTGGCAGAGACTTCCTGAGCGAGGAACGGGAGTGTCTGCTGTGCCCTCTGCCATATATTTCAGTGCCCATTCTTTTGCCCAACACATAATAATTGATTAGTCAGTAAAATGAAAAGCAAACTGTCTCTAGAATTTTCCTTTCAGTCATACATTTGGATTAAAAAGTCTTATTTGTAGATCAGTTTCTTTTTTTTGTATGTCATTTCTTTTCTTAGGAAAATATTTATTGTTATTTTGTGTACATCGGTGTTTTCCCTGCATGTATATGTGAAGGTGTCAATCCCCTGGCATGGGAGTTGTGAGCGGCCATGTGGGCTTTGCGAATTGAACCCGAGTCTTTTGGAAGAGCAGCCAACACTCTTAACTGCTGAGCCATCTCCCTAGTACATACTTAGTATTTTATACATTGTCCATAGTTCTAAATACAGGGAGCTTATGCTTCTTGTAATTTGTTATTTAAATTTATCAGTAAGGTTTAAAATTGCATTAATATTTCAATACAGATATAGATTATTTATTTTTGGCTGGCATACTTACAGTTAGCTAAAGAGCAAGGCTTTTTATATTGTGATGATTTTTTTCCCTGTTACAATTTTGTGTAGTAGTTTTTTATAAAATGTATTCATTTATTTTTATTATATTAAGTACTCTGTAGCTGTCTCCAGACACTCCAGAAGAGGGCATCAGATTTCATTACAGATGGTTGCAAGCCACCATATGGTTGCTGGGATTTGAACTCAGGACCTTTGGAAGAGCAGTCAGTGTGCTCTTAACCGCTGAGCCATCTCTTCAGCCCTGTGTATTAGTTTTTTGTTGTGGTATTTTGTTTGTTAAATTTTTTAGAACTTAAAATGCGCCTTTACTATTTTGTTTTATGTGTGTGAGTGTTTTTGCCTGCATTTGCACCTGTGAACCATTTGTGTGTGTCTGGTGCCTGGGAGGCCTGAAGAGGGCATAGAATCTCTTGGTACTACTGAATTACAGACAGTTGTGAGCCACCGTGTGGGTGCTCTTAACCAGACCTGGGTCCTCTGGAAAAGAAGTCCGTGCTCTTAGCTACTGAGCCGTCTCTCAGGCTCTCGTTTTTTCTTTTCTGATATAGGGTCTTGATGTGTAGCATATGCTACCTATGACCTTAGGGCGGCCTCATGCTTAGATTCCAGCTGCTAAGTGATAGGTACACGTTTGACACCCAGCTTGAATTTCGTGTGGTTCATACTGTTTTAACCCAAATATGAACGATTCAATGATTTCTGTGTAATTTGTTCTATTTGCTTAGTTTCTTACTGTTGGTTTTTTCTCTTGTTTTCAAAGTTTTATTGCCTTTTTTGTTTACATCTATTCACACTAGTCATGAAGAATTACATAAACCTGAAGATGTTTGCAAAAATCTATGCAATATTAAAATTTTAGGTTCTGTTTTTATATTTTGTTGTTTGTTTGATGCAGTCTCCTATATGTGCCACTTTGGCCGAGAATGTGCTTTGTAGCCAGGCTGGACCTGGGGCCTTCCTGACTCAACCCCCTGAATGCTGGGATTATATACCTAATCAATTGTCCTTTATTATGTTCTAATTACTGTGAAAAAAACTTATATCTATCTATCTATCTATCTATCTATCTATCTATCTATCTATCTATCTATCTATCGTTTTGATTTGTTAGCATAACTATAATTCCCATTCACCAAAAGGTTTTTTAATGGACATTTGCTGAAAAATTTATACATTTTATTATGAGAATTAATGGATTGTAGTATAATATAGTCAATAAACTAACAACCTTCTTAAGGAGAGTTAAAAATAACATGTTAGTTGTTACTTTGTAAGTAAATTATATAAACTGTAGGAAATTTAAGAAGTTAGAAATTTGAGACCTACAAGCACAATTCTAATTCATAACTCTCCCTCTTTCAGTGTTCAGTGAACTCCTCCCACATCATGTTAAGATCCCTAACATTACTTCTAGAAGAAACCAGTAAGCATTTGTTCATACTTACTGTGCTGTGTCAATTAGTTATCACTGAATAATGAATTATTGCAGAATTGAGTGGCTTAAAATCACAACTGTTGTATTATTCATAGTTTCACATTAAAAATTGGAGCAGGGAACACCTTTTTTGTCTTAGTCCAGCTAAAGAGACTCAGGTGGATTAGAGAGTCCAAGATGCCCTCACTTAGATGTCTCCAGTCACTGCTTACTTCCTGAAGAGACAAAGCACCACTTCTACCAATTTCTGTTTTTCAGAACAAGATATTTCTGTCAGCCAAAGTGTAAGGGAGGATGCATTTTCTTTCTTGATAGGAGCAGCATGTGCCTATAGGAAGAGGAACAATTGTTGAGAGCCTGTTTGTGGATGGTCTATTACAGTTCCACTTCAGAGTGTTCATGTCTCTGCAACACATACTATATACTAGCCTTTCAAAATGCCTAGATTTCTGTTACAGTTACTTTTTTATTCCTGTGATAAAACATCATGGCCAAAGCAACTTAGTAGAAGGAAGATCAATCCAGGACCAGGAAGCAGAGAGAACACTGGGAATGGCAGTTTTTTGAACCTTCAAAGCCTGCTCCTTGTGACACAGTTCTTGTAACAAGGCCACACCCTCCCTGACTTTGCACATAGTTCCTGGGGACTAAGTGCTCAAGCATCTGAGCTCTTGGGGACATTCTCACTCAGCATCTGTAATGACGTCAGATGCATTGTCCACAGTTTGCATCAAGTTTAAATATAACTGCAGTCTTTGTTGTGAGTTATCTTGATTTAGAGATCTGTGGAAAAAAAGTAGACACCCTCCAACCCTTTACTTAGTTTTTAAAAGTTGGTGAATTGGTGATATTGTGTTGGCTTAGTGAGTAGAGGTACTTGCACAGGCCCTGATATCCTGATTTTGGTTTTTGTAACCCATGACAGTTGAGTCCTGAGAGTTTTCTGACCTCAATATGTAGCTTATGGGGCACACACACATACATGAAACAAATGGGTAAAGCACAAAACTGTTTGAATTAATTCAAAGTATAGTGATATATGTATGAAAACGCCATATGAATCCTTGTGTGGTAGGATGAAAAGTGAATAAAGACTTTTTTGAGAATGTGATAGTTAACCACATTAGAGCTCCCATTGGAGAGTAAAGTAGAATTCGATTCAGGAAGCATCTTGGGATGGGTTATTAATTCACAGCCATTTCATCCTGTAGTCCCAGAGCAGAGAGTAGTTCTTGACTCTAGTTGCTTCTCTATCTCATAGGAGTTTCATAGCTTACCTGATTTCATTGATTTGTTTGTTTTTTAATTGTTTAGTTGGGTCATTTGGACCGCTTTACTGTGTCATTTTACTTTTTCTTAAGAAATGGGCTTTCACACTTTTAATCCAGAGGCAGGTAGATTTCTCTGAGTTCGAGGCCATCCCAGTCTACAGAGAGATCTCCAGGACAGCCAGGACTGCATAGAGAAACCCCTGTCTCAGAACAAACAAACAATAAATAAATAAATGGGCCTTCAGGCCTTGCACAAGCCTGCCATCTTGTGAGGCTTGAGGCAAAGGCTAACTGTTTAAGGTCCTGCTACCTTACAAGGGTCTACTTTGTACCTGAGTTTCTGTTTGGTTCAGTGCGTTAAAGGCCTAGAAGTCTTATCCAGTTTCTGTGAGTCTAGATTTTAGCTGCAGGTTTAGGTATACCACTTTGGTTCCCCGGTTGCACTCCCAGCCACCTGCCCAGGAGGCTCCTTGGATCAATGCTGGGCAGTTCTAATCCTCCCCATGGAGAGTAAACATTTCCCTCCTTAATCCTGGCTCAACCCCCTCTAATTCTATATTTTATCTTTGTTGCCCTGGCTCCTTCAGGGGCCGCTCCTTAGTCTTTGCTGCCTAAGACACTCTGGATAGCCCTTCCGGGGGGTGGGGGTGGGGGGGTGGCATTTTGTCTCCTCTATATTTCTGATGATTTTCCTTCTGCAGCTCTAAATCTGCATGTCCCTCCAAATTATGGTGATTCTTTCCCTTCCTCTCTTCCCATTCCTGACCTGTGCAAATCTAAAGATTCCTGCCTCAGTCTGCTTGCCTAGCAGTTGGCCGTTGGCACTTTATTGATTGCTTGATCAAGAACCAACTGGGGACAAGGACCTGATTTTGGGGGCCAGATTAATTCATAACATTAGAACCAATCTTCAACACAGACTGATAACATTCTTTTTAAGTATTTTCTTAAGTTTCTGTATATCAAATAAGAGCTATATTCTCTTAATGCCATCTGAGATTCTTTTTGAGAATGGCTTTTTTCTACTTTGAATCTCTAGTTATAGTTGACAGGGTAAGTTTAAGAACTTTTTAGCCTGGACGGTTGTGTAGTCATGTGTTCCTAGAAATGGACTTTATTTCCTGTCAGTTCTGTGTAATTCGTCTTTGTCCCAGTGCTGGCTGTTTGCTCCCCTCTTTGCATTTTCTTTTACCTCTCTCTTTTGATCCTTCTTTCCTCTTCCCTGTTTTCCCTTCCTCTCTGTCCCTTCTCCAATCTTCCTTTGTTTCTGTGTATATGTGATGTGTGTGCTTGTGAGTGTACAGGGATGTACAGAGTGTTCCATATATGCACATAAGGAAGCCAGAGTAGGGCATTGTATGCCTTCTTCTCTCTCCATCACTTGAGAGACATCTCCATGGCTTGAGACAGGCTCTGTTTCACTGAATCAGAAACTCACTATTTTGGCTAGGGTGGCCAGTCAGTTAGGTCTTGGAATCTTTGTGTTTCTGTCCCCTAGTGGTAGGTTACAAGTATGAGTTATTTTTCCAATCCAGCAATTCCTTATTATAAATTTTAACAATTCATCAAGCTTATGATTTTCCCTTTACACATTTTAGTATTTACTTATTTAATACGTTGGATATTTTGGTTGGAAATCTGTCCATTCACAGGTTCATTCATTCATTTTTTTTTAAACACTTCTAAATTACTATATGTGATGGTTTCAAATCATTCTGCCAGTATGGGGGACATTGCTCCTGTGGCTCCCTGCAGCAGCTCTTA